>NW_022639587.1:298421-346810 GCF_010583005.1 Odontomachus brunneus | reverse complement strand
TCTCTCTCTCTCTCTCTCTCTCTCTCTCTCTCTCTCTCTCTCTCTCTCTCTCTCTCTCTCGCTCTTTCAGAAAATACCAATTAAATATATTCACAAAGCAATAATTAAGACGACGCAATAATTTTGTAATAGTAAAATCGATAATTTTTAATTCTCGATGATTGTTAAATGGACATTGGACTCTCTTTTTAATGATGCTATAATTAATTAAACGCACGAAAAGTCATTGTGTCATCTCATTTTATCGACAACACAATTCGGTAATTCTTCTCGGTTTCATTTTGTAATCTTCTTCTGAACTCTCAAAGTGAATAGGTAAAATGTTTCTGATTGAATCAATATTATATTAATAAGATTTTATATTTTTAATCTACTCGTGGTAAGAGGTTCACACACACAAATCGATACATTATTCATTTATAGAATATTTAAAGTTTTATAAAGTCTCATGTAAAAGGGACGAGTCTTAGTCACATCTTTTGTCAAAAAAGTTAAAGTAGGAATATTATAAATACCTCAATGGTTTATTGTAAAAAATAAGGCTTACGAAAAATTTTGAAAAAAAATATATAAAATAAATTGAAAAAAAAATATGTAAAGACTGTTAATTGTTCTTAATAAACTTTTAACGTTTCGACATATCAATTCCTAATAGTTAATCCTAAAATGATATTTCTCTGAAAAAAAGTGTCTTTTTATTTTTATTTAATTAAATTTTTATTTCTTATAATAATTAAACAATTAAATATTCAAATTATGTCTTACTTATCTTTAGTTCTTTATGTTTATGTAAGAGTATATAATAATAATATAATCGATTGTGTCTATCGATACGTTAGTTAAAATCACTAAAAATAAAGAAAGCCGCTATGGGTCAAAGGGTTAACGACTCCATGCGATGTCACTGTCTGCACTTGCAATCTGCGTCAATAGCAGGAAGAGTTGCTACTATTACCTGATATTTTTTCAGCAAGATTTTACTGATTGCAGTGCTTATAACCGAACTATCAGTTATAAGTACAGAATTTCAGCGAAGAAGACACTACGATTGTAGTTTAAAGAGAATGGATTTGACAGACCGATCGGCCAGCAGTCATTCTTCGCGAAAAGAACTTCGACCGGCCGCCGCGGTGCCGTTTCCGCGACCGAACAAAAATTGATGCCGTTACGGAGGGGTTAATTTCGTCGCGCGAACCGCCGGCGTCGTTAAATCTGATTGCTGCCGCAGCGTGTCGCAATTCTTTCTGACGACGACCACCACCACCTCCACCACCATCACCATCAGCGCGCATTCGCGATTAACGACGAATGCATGCCGGCCGCGTCTGCGTTCTGTTTGGCCCGACGCTAACGAACTATGAATTCCAAAAGCAAAGAAGTAAAGACAAAAAAGGAAAAAGTAGAAAAAAGGAAGAACGAGAGCGGACAGCGGAGCACCGCGACGCGGTTATTCCTCGCTAGTCGCGCGGGCCGCAGAAGCGCGCGCTCTCGCGTACGGCCTGAAACTCGATGAATTATTCACCGAGTCCGTCTGTTCTTCGTCCGTGCGCCGATTCCGTGGACGGGTATGCCGCGCGACGGGAGCAACCACGAGAGTGACCGGACTTGTACGGCTGATTCGCTATAACGACGACGAGGACGAGCGCGACGTAGAGGTCGACGACGGCGACAGATGGAAATTCCGTTCGGACAGTACTGTCCATCCGTGACCCCCGACTCAGGTGGTGCTTGAGTACGCGAGCGTGATGGCCCGTGAAGTAGCGAGAGAGCCGGCGCGCGCTCTCACGCCTCCGGTCATGTAAATTGGCGAACGTAAACACACGCGGTCCGCACGTTCTCTGTAACTACCAGCGTGCGTATACCGGCGTGGGAGCTGGCCGGTTTATCATCGGCATAATCCGACGACCCGCATTAATCGTCGTCGTCGTCAATCAGAGGTACCCGTCACCACTAGCGGAATGCGATTAATATCGATCAGCCAGGCGGGCTCCCCTGCCGTGAACGGGCGATATCGACCTCGCGGAGAATCTATCTACTCGCGCGGTAATGGCTTCCGCGTGATACGATGTCATTTACGACATCGTTACGTTAACGGAAACGTCGACGTGTAAGCGCGCGAGAGAGCAGCGGATCCCGAGAAGGGTGCATGGCCGGAGGTGTTCCGCTCGCGTCGTATTACGTCATTTGTTTCCTACGTTTGCAAAACTCGAGAAATTGCGCGTAGCATCGCCAAATTATCTCGCGCCCCTTCAAACGTATAATACAACTCGTGAGGATCGTCTACAATGCGGTCGCAGTTACGTTTTTTGAAGTCGTAGTGATATCGATCATGCATTCGTTTCCTTCACGCAAACTCGTGCAAACTGAAAAGTTTTATCGAATTTGTCAATGAACCTCTTTAGTTTGCACGAGTTTACATGAAGGGAACAGACATATGATCGATTCGCAGACTAGTGCCACGACTTTAAAATATAATTGTCGTTTTCCAACGACCTGTGCTTTCCCTCCCTCTCTCTCTTCCTTTCCTTCCTCCCCTGACACGCCGTTTTTATCCGTGAATCAATGCCGGTGTGTCATTAACGACATTACTGTCATTGTAGAGAACGACCGGCTCAAAATATCTCGAGAGGCGAAAATCTCTATTTGTAGTTCGCGATCTTTATCTCCCGACGTACAGTCAAAGATTCAGCGAATTTCATGTCGGGCTGCGGTAAATGAAAGCTGATTAGGAACGACTCGGCGAAATTATCTCCATAATCCGTTCCCAGTGCGGATTAAAGGGATCGCAGCTAAATAGGATTTCACCTGCGAGCGTAACGGCGAGTCTTACGCCGAACATCTTTGGCTGATCTTCGTCGGTATTCTGGCTATGTCGACGGTCGGGTCCATCCCTTCTCATATCACGCGAGCCAACGAGAAAATGCGATCGGTGGTTGGCGTTGGCTCACGCGAAAAAGAATTAAGACACGGTAAACTCGACCGCGAAGAACCCCGCGCTCCCCGGAAGGTGAATTCCGCGAAGGATCAAGCCCCCGGAGTTGCCTAATGAGGGTAACGCGTCGACCTATCGTCATCAGACTGCGTCAAATCGGATTATGCATCAGCCGCGATAGATGGAATTTTGGATGACGGGTTTGCACGGGAATTATGACACGCGACACAAGATAGTTACCGCAAAAAATTGAAGCTGCAAGCTTCGTCCAGTTATCGAACATTTTGGTTTACTAGTGCCAAATGTACGCAAAAACGCAAAAAAATGCACCAAAAAAATTAACTCAAGAGGATACTAATCCACTTAAAAGAATGCTGAAACTGGAAACTTTACCGACAAAATATTAATACTTTTCTGCAAAATTTACATCGTATTGATGATGCAGAATTAAAAATACTTTTACACAATGGAAGTAAAAAACAGTTACATGCAAAAATAAATAGGAGCATTGTTCAATATATAACGAGAATGAAAAAAAGAATTTTAAATATAAAATCTCAAGCTATCACTAATATTTGCCTAACCAAAAAGTTCCGCAGCTTATAAAGATACCAAAAGCGACATATCACTTTGTTTTTGGAGGTTATGGCTTAATTTAAAGCTCAAAATATAAATGTAAATATATATACATGTAGTTGGAAGTACCCGCTATCAAATAATATCATATTTTTACTGAAATTGTTTCTAGATTTAAAACAAAAAATATTTTTGTAAAACGCACAAAAATTCGGAGTTCAAAAAGAATGGGTGCCAAAAACAACATACCTATTGGATATATTATATAATATGTATTGCATATATAATATGTATTGCATATATGATAATAAATAGTGCATATATAATAATATTTGATAATAAATAGTTCATTAATGCATTTAATGGTTGAATAATATTCATTTATTCAAAATATAATGTTACGAAAGAGAAATATAATTAAATAAAAACATATCTTTGGCATTTCCATCTTTTTCATTTCTCACATATTTTACATATGTTATATTTTTAAACAAAATTAAACTTTAAAATAAACAAACGCACCTCGCACAAACGCAATAGGAGATTAGAATCAAGTTATGTTAGTCACAGAATATCGCACCTATCGCATACTGTAGGTATGTCACTTTAAGACATATTCTCATAAAAATTTTTAAGTTATACAGTAAAAAAGTGATGAAAATAAATATATTCAAAAAATATTTTTACAAAAGCTAAATACATAAAGCATTGTTCTAGTGTTTAAAAAAAGTTGATGGCAAACTCAAAAACATTCGATAATGTAGAGACGATCGTCAATAATATAATCACGTTATCTTTACTTTCACATTCTTTATACATACAGATTTTGCACAAATATACGTTGCTTTATCTTACCGTATTTAGCGAAAAATCTAATGCATATATAGAAATCCTGCAAACTTTTCCGATATCTTTAAGTTTTTAAATTCAGATGCAAAGATACAGTAATGTTCTTTGAAGTTTTTTTTAACGAAGCAAACTCGCGTTTAGTATATCGCGTACAGGTCTTTTGTATGAGGCAAATATTTGCTTTAGCTGACAGCATCCGACAGGCTGATTTACCCTCGAAGCGATAACTTTGAAGTTTTTTATCGTTTTTGTCATATATTCAGCAATGTTTCAATTTATTCTCGCACGTATTTTTATTGTGTAAAAGTATTTGTAATTCTGTGTAACCAATACAATGTAAACTTTGCAGAAAAAAAGTCAATATTCTGCCGGTAAAGATTTCGACTCCAGAGCATTTCCTTAAAACTAGAATACTCAATTTAACAATTTTGTTATACATAAGCAACAATATATTATTTTGTTAGAAAAATTTTAAAGTCTTCGATTACAACAATGTTACAATTTTATTTAAATATTATAATAATCTCGTAAGAAATAAAATATAATTATTCTGATTATAATAATATCTTTTGCTGACACTTAAAAACATATTCTCGATGCAATATTTTATGCTTTCCATTCCTGGAAATTATTTTTAAATAGTAAGAATATACTTTTATTTGTTGAATCACGTAAAATGTTTTGAATGCGAGTCACTTATCTCCGTTTAACACTACGTGATCTCATTTTAAGATTTACATGTGAAAAGTAAAGATATTTTCAAAACAAGAATGTCCCTTTCTTTGCGTGCACATGACACTAAGTCGGAATAAAATATCCAGCGACAATACCACGATGAATGGAGATATTTTTCATTCGGGAGGTATTGGGACACTATCGCGATCATATTAAATGCACAGCTCCCCGAAGCGAATGGGCGTCCGTGCGGATGCACTTGGAATAGTATAGAAATAGATTTACATGCCGCCTGTCAGTAAAGATGAATGGTAATTCAGAAAGCTGACGCGGCATAACAATGCGTGTTTCGTTAACGTGGGGAACGCAATGCAGACGCGCACGGAATGTGCATTAGGCGCATATCTATGTTATAGTATAGCTTAACTTCTCATTAACCTAAATATCTTAGCTAACAAACGCAAGTGTCACAGTATGTTCCGTACGAACGACGGTGGTGGTGTGTCTGTCGTTCATTCGCTCTTACTCGTCACAAGGCAGTCGCGGGATTCGAGTGATTGCTCTCGATCAAAGAGCTCTCGGGTTCTCTTTCTGCTTGAAAATTTCGACAAGATTTATTTACCTTAATATTTTGTTCTCGATTTTTTTTTTAAGCACGCTGGAAATGGTAAACGCCCTTTGACGATGTAATTTTATTCTTTGAAAATAAAGCAATTTGACGCTCTTCTCGCTCTCTTCTACGTTGACACGATCGAACCTTAACGATTTAATCTCAATTTAATGAAATTTCGTGTCTCGCTTTATCAGACACGCGTATGTCGACAGCTATTCTTCCTCGGAGTAACGCGACGACGAGGAGGGAACAGAAATTGGAACTTGCTGAATCTCAAAGACCATTCGGCGCCACGAGATGCCGTCGATGAGCGAGGTTCCACCGAATGCACGCTCAACCTCTTACGGCGAACACCGAGCAGCGAGATACGTGACTGCAGTTGATAACGGACGGTCGATGGTGGCGATAACGTTTCGCGGCTCGTACACTCGCAAAATCTCGCGCCCAGAACCACTTTGTAAGCTACAGCTTCGCGAGAAATCTTTTTTCCCGAACGGAGATGTGGCCGCTCGGCAAGCCACTTGGCAAGCTCGCGGTCTCCACACTCAGAGAACTGAGTTCGCAAAGTTCAACTTAGTCGCGAGGAAAGACGCCGAAGACCGTAAAGTTATAAACTATAATAAATCGCTCCTAATGTAGGTTAACGCCAGAGTGGAAGAATTATCTGCCGAATTTACGACGAGCTTGTTGCCAAAACCGCCGTCGTAAAGAAAGGAGAATCTACCCCTCGTCTAAAGAGGGTGGGGAAATGAAAGAGAGAGCGAAAGGGGGGGGAGGGGGAAATGTCGGTATCCGCGACGATAATGGACTCCGCCGTGGCGTGGCTCGACGGCCGAAACCGAGGGAGGTTAATTTAGAAAAGAGGATTGTGCCATGGACGTAACGTTTGTAATCCTTAACAAAGGATCGCGAAGACTTTGGCCAACTTGGATCGCGGGGGCGCGACCGCTACAAGGGAAAAGAATTGGTGATAGAAGTAACTACGAAACGATAACCATTGATCGCCTCGTTGAGCTTGTTTATCTTGTTATCGCTTCTATCGGCGTGTAATTCCAATGTAAACACGAATAGCAGTGACTATCACGCATGTTAAATTCCTCTTAAATAAATATTTCTTTAAGCCTCAGCGGGAAAGAAATGACAATAGGTCATTATTTCTAGCACCAAGTTAAAACAATAGTTTGTATAGTTTTATCCCGAGTCAAAATTTAAAATTCTATGTTTAGTCTGTAAATATCTCGTCAAAAATATACAGGTCAGTGAAAAATCTCAAGATATACACGGAAAAAAGATTTCAGTTCGTGTAACTAAATGGAGACCAGACGAAAAACTCGCTGATGAAAAATAATCTCTGTTACCTTGACCCAAAAAAAAATTGGGCTGAACATTCAGTTGCGTTAAAACTCGGTTGAGGTTAAAACTGAGAGAGCACTTGGCTGAGTAGAAACCTCCTACAGGAATCTTTCTGTTCCTACAACCGAGTTTTTCGTCTAGTTCCCAGGTAACAGGAAATTCAGCTACATTAACAGAGATGTTTTTTCCGTGTAGCATTTGTACAGAGCATTTTGCTGCTTTGATGCTACAAATCGTAATTTTGTGCCGTTTTCTCCGTGGAAACTTGAGGAAAGATTTACTAAGAGTGTTTATATCCGAGTCGAAGTTTTGATTCTGCACTGATTCTATAAATTCTGTCGAACTTAAAGAGTCTAAAGAATCGCGAAATGTACGAACTATATTAGCCTACTTTGATACTTCAGATTGTTATTCACTGCCGTTTTCTCCATATTGAAGCTCGAAGAAGTATTCATTCAAGAATTATTTAATATATATTCGACTTTTCTTTTATTTTTAATAATTTTAATGATTTTTAGTTACCTAATATTTGATTATTTTGATATATTTTAGTTAAATTTCGCCGTTAGACACAAGAAATTGGCAAATGTCAAATTATTTAATAAAGATTGATGTATAGGAAAATGTATGAAAGAATGAGTCTTATATTTTACATCTTCCTGATTTTTATCTCTTTTCTCTTTTTTATTTTTTTTACTCTTTTTTGATGAAAATTTCAATGAGATTTGTAGATCTTAAAAAAGCTGATATAAAGCTGTAAAGAAAAGATAACATTACATGTGTCTAATACTACTATGTTTTAATAGAGATTTGAAATAAAATACAGTAACAATATATTTGTGATAAACTCAAGTGAAAAAAACTGTTAACTAACCAGGCAAGGATTGCGACTTAAGGAACATTGTTAAATTGAAAAATCAATATTTATAAAACACATTAGAGAAATTCCAAGGTTGGTATTTCTAATTGAAATAATTTACGATCTTTGCTCGAGAACATAATTAAGGTAAACATACGGAAGCCTACTCGTATATATACTATACTATATTTACAGCTATTAATTACATAAATAATTAAAAATTTTATATACCTTACCTTCATTTTAACTCCTAATAATTTGTTTTAAAATATTATTACATTTTCCATGGCGTCTTTTGTACATGGTGTTTTTCGGATGCACACAAGTCCGTCATCCCTATTATATTATAGAAAAATCATATAATTAATATGATGTTTTATTTTTTTATCAACTTTTAAACATATTAATCATGTAAAACTAAAACACTTTATATTGTCATCAAGAAATACCTCACGTTTTATCGTTTTATAAATTACATTGTCGTAATAACCATCTAAGAGGTATCCTATGCAGGATATCATTTCTAATGATTTCCTATATTTCCTTAAAAAGTAGGCGTTAGTTTGGTTAAAACTGCTGTTTGGTTAAACAGAATTTTATGTTCTGTTTCTATCTGATGTTCTGAAAATGCAGATTTTGTTATATGTTTTAGCCCCCCTAACTGCCGATTGATGTTCTTTTAAGTGTGTGTTATATATATAAGCATCCATCTGATTTTTCCTATATATATTTTGCCGTATAAACATATGTAGAATTTTATACTAACTTAAAATATCAAAGCCCAAAATACAAATTTGTCATCTAATTCAGCATCCCTCCTAAAAAAGACAATATTAGCATTTTTAAGACTTACATCAGATTCTAAATTTTGACTAGCAATATTTCGAGATTCTCCATTAACGTTTTAATTTATCACTCAAAGTTAGTACATTCGAATATTATTCAAAACTTCGTTTCTATCTATTATTAGTTTTAGTCGCACTAATAACAATATCAAATTAGACGTACTAGTTAAATTTAAAGATCTTCGAGCATGTAGGATATTGAATGAAATATAGGAAAGTATATTATTAGTTTCACAAATCCGACTTTTTCATCAACTTTATCAGGTCGAAAGTTTTCAGACAGTCTCATTCATATCTAACTACTTCTCATGACTATTGATTAACTCAGAAAGTGGAAGCATATTCTTTGAAGCATATTCTTTGAATTAATTAACAGTGATGAGAAACATGCAACTATAAACAAATTTAACTGTCGATCTATCGAACTGTAAATTTTTTCGAATAGTAAAGCAATTACGAAACGGAACCTAGAAGACGTCATTGTAGGAACGCGATGGCGTTCACTTTTCGTATATGGCGCGATGGCGCTAATTTTCGGCATATGTCACGAATTGCGCGGGCATCTTCGATTTTTTTTGCGTCAATTAGCCGCCATTAATACCTCGATCGACATCGTTCCGCGTTTTACATGTTTTGCCAGTCGAAAGTGAATTTCGAGCAAAAATATGTATCAAGAATGTCGAAAATAATGATGTATGATCGCTAAGACAAGTATAGCGAATAATTCTCTAATTTCTCGATCACATGCAGTCGATGCTTATCACGTCATGTCGAATCTGCGTCTATCACTTTCATTATTACTTTCGACTCACTCTAGTAATAAAATCATCAGATCGGACGATCGTCAGATTTATTAATCGGGAATTGGAAATAGGATAGCAATAAAAAAAATAAGATGATCATAGATATACGTGACGACACTCTTGGGAAGCAGCCTCGATTTATTAGCAAAAGAGACACAGATTTATTCCACGCAAGCTTTGTTGAACCGCGAGTGTCGTTAGACGAATATTTTTTTTAGCATATGTATTGAATGCCACGTGAACGTGACATCAGTAAAATATATAATTTGATTATTTAAAAGTGCTGCGTGTAGCCGCTTTATTTGGATGTTTCTGGAGAGTTATTTACAAATTTTGGAGAAACTTATAGGTATCTATTCCGAATAAATTTACTTATTCTTTATTAGCGAGATTTGAGAAAATTCTTCTGCTGAAAAAACAAATGCGTTGCAAAGTTCACATAAAAACAGCAGACAATCTTTCTATCCACGATCATTCTTGTATTTTCTGATATTTTCGATGCGTGCGCGCGAGAAGGACGTTCATCTAATAGCATTGACCGCGACACCGTTCATATCGTGGCGCTAACTGTCGAGGTATATACGTGAAAAATTGCGCGACTATGTTCAATCTTTTCGCGTCGAACAGCCGATACTAACACATCGATCGACATCGTTCCGCGTTTTTCATAGGTTTTGCTTATTGAAAGTGAGTTTCGTGCAGAAATAAATATCAAGAATGTCGAAAATAGCAATGTGTGATCGTTCGAACATATCGTAAATACGTTATTAGGGAATCTCCTCATTTCTCGGTACACGCGAACCGTGCTTGTTATGACGCGCGCCGAATCGGCGTTTCTTAACCCTTCAAAGTACAGGACCTTCAAAATTTAGATTCTAATAAAATATTCATATCACACGTCCAGAAATCATTCTTTACGAAACTAATTTTTTCATATATATCTCCTATTATATTTATATTTTTTATTATTAAAACTGATAGAATATATCAATATGCGTAGGCTGAGCGGTGGTTTCGTTGCGAGATCACTATACCTGAGGCTATTTGTTTCTAATAGGTGATCTCACGGTAGAACTATTGTGTTCTGAAGGATTAAACTAGAAACACACGATACATGATTTCATGCATGCTTTTAGCATGCATGCTGACAATTCAGTTCACAGTATAGATCTTCCAATGCACGCAATGATAGCAATTTACGCAGTGAACTAAACTGCCGACCAGCATGCATATAAGAAGGCATGAAATTGTGCATTACGTGATTCTAGCTTTAGGCTTGTATTAATAGTTGTTGCTTGAAACTTGCTTCAAGTAGGATACTCATATTTAAAGCAATTGTTTCGCGACGGTATTGCTAAAAAATTATGTTAAGTAAATATATAATACGAGAAAGAGAGAGAGAGAGAGAGAGAGAGAGAGAGAGAGAGAGAGATAGAGAGAGAGAGAGAGAGAGAAAGAGAGACAGAAAGAGAGAGAGAAAGAAAGAGAAGGAGTTCTACAACAGAAGTTCTGTGTTAAATATTTATAAATATAATTTATGATATGCAGCTTTGACACTATAACAAGTGAATACCACAATCAAACTTACGTAATGTTTAAAAACCCACATAGAAATAATCGTTTTTCGCGCATTAACGCATTAATAGTTAGGACTGCTGAAACTGCCCCCGTGTTAGGAATATGTTTGCAAACATATTATACGTTTCGATGCACTCTAATGCACACTATTAGCAAAATAATCGTGATCCTAGGTTTTCTTATATTTTACCGTATTTTTCGCATTTTTATATATTGATTATAGATCTTTAAAGTTATTTAACTATCCTATCTTTAAGAATATACTTAACCAAGGGACATCAAAGGAAATATAGTGCATAAAGTATTACAAAATCATTACAAGGTAGCTATCATATAATTTAATTGCTATCATAAATTGTATACTTTACATATTAATTTCTGGGAAACTAGATAGTCAATGATCTTATATAATTTTTTTTATAATATTCCCACTAATCTCTTTTATTGTCTTCTTTTATTGTATTCGTTAAAAGTAATACAATTGCTAGATTGAAAACGTAATATATTGGTTTTCATATCTGTGATACATGTAAATAGTGCGAACTTTGACTTTAATTATCTCAGTTTCGACATGATCAATCTTCTTCTAATTACACACGTATCGATCGTATTTTGAGTAATATATACTATTAAAATTTGAAAGGATTTTTAAAGAAGTTAGTTTATGAAGCAACTATCTTAAGTTTAGAGCTAAATGTGAGTTTTTCAGTAAAATCGTATTTGCAGATGCAATGTCATGTATATCACGTGTTTCAGTTAGAAAACTCAGATCTAACTCTAAATTCAAATCTGAATATCTCACATGAAATAAGTTTCAAGTAACGACTATTAACACAGATCTTACACTTGCAAAATGACATAAGATTGTTATTAGGATCGACTCATTTATTCACGAGGAATAACCATGGCATCGACATTAGGTTTGAGCTCGAAATTCGCGCTCATGCGACACTTGCTATCGCACTGGCGCACTGTTTGTTTCTAAAATGCGTCCGCGTAGCCGCAATGAGCAAATAGGTGGTGCGGCATTAGATATACAAAATACCGCAATCAGACGCAATCAGACTCCATGAATACGATACATTCGAAAATGATGTATTTATGTATTTATATATTTTGTAACTAAAGGAAGATAATTGAGAATATTCTTCATGATGATGTTGATCATGACATCAAAAGCGAGAAATGACGCTTTAAAAGTTCTTACGTGCCATTATCAAATAAAAAGATATTTGAATGAAAGAACACATCAAATCACTTGAATATATTTATAAAATATAAAAAGTTATTTTAAAATATTTAAAGTATTTTAAAAAGTATCTTTCCCTTGACAATCAATAAATAGTCATAAGCTGTTTAAAATTAACGTGGTATACTCACAAGAAAAGATATGTTAAACAGGAAAATTGCATTTTATGACTGTTTACACTCATTTATATATCAAAAGAAAAGAATAGTTTTTAGAGCATTTTACAAGTATAATGTTTAACGCATTTATACTTCATTCATTATACTTCACTAAAGCTTTATCCGATAATTCTTCTTTCCCAATTAATTAGAACTATTTTTTGCGTCTTCCGCTATTTTACTTGCCTGCTAGCAAACGAAATAGACAGAATCCTTTCTCGCTGCGGTTTTTGCGGTTTTTCATACAACCAGGTATTTTCGTCTATTTGCATAGTTAATTTAATCACATTACGTTCCATACATAATCAGATTATGGAACTTGCACTACATCTGTACATAAGTTACAATAAGTGTGCTGTATCTGCTAAACGACGCCATTTTGGTTTCAAATGTGAAAGCATTGATTTTTATAGATTGCGATACTTTATGTTATCTAGTAACTTTAGTGCGGCAGTGTTTATCTGAATCGCAGAGAGGGGGTAGCGAGTGCTACTATGTACCGTCACGTATTGCGCAAAGTGACACACACACATACACACACACACACACTCTCTCTCTCTCTCTCTCTCTCTCTCTCTCTCTCTCTCTCTCTCTTCGGAAGCAATTAGCCGTGTACCGCATTTCATTCACGCGTAACCATGATCTATCCGGCTCGCTGCCACGATAACGCCGACCGATCGAAAATGCGGATTGATACAAATGTCAATAATTTCACTTGTAGACGTCGTAGTAACTCAAAATCGAAACCATCGGAAAAGGGAAATTATGCACTTGATGAGCATGAAATCGTCCTTCTGTGGAATCAGGATCAAATAACATAATAATGTAAGTACTAAAGACAACGGTTTTTGCGCTTCCGCGAAAGTGATCATTAATTATTTATTAATCATTGATCGTTTGAATTGAACAATCGTCAGATTTATTAATCGAGACTTAAAACTGCGGTGATAATCAAAAGTATAGATAGATAATATGATAGAGTGCCAAAGATAGAGTATAAAATTTAAGCATTGTATCCATTAGAAATACCTTTAGTGGAAGAGAGAGAGAGAGAGAGACTATACATTTATATCTTACCCAATACACAAAAATCATAATTATATTACTGGTAACCCGTGGGAATATTTTGAAAACCGCCCTGTTTTATAGCCTAATGATTCGCTGATATGCGTTTTCTAATGACGTAACTAATCCTGTGTGTGTGTTTCCGGTTTACTTTCCATTCGATATCACAAAAACTGCCACAAAACACTTCACTATTCTTCTTTTAGAAGTTTTTATATAAATTTGAAAGATAATATGATACATTGCACACATAAATCAAGAAGACAGAAATGAAGATTTTACGTTATTACCTCATATATTTATAAACTGCAAATCTTCTTTCTCGATTATGTCTGGGAATAGGAATAAATTACAAGAGTCTGGGAATAGGAATAAATTACAAGAGAGAGAGAGAAAGAGAGAGAGAGAAGGAGAGCCAGTAAATATATTTCAGAAACACTAATGTATCAATGAAATAAATATTATAATTGAAGTCATAATAATTGAATCTGAGAAATAAAAATAAAGACTTCACGGTATCACTCGTGGATTTAAAGACTCAAAACTCTCTTTATATTTAGAAAACTCTCAATTATATTTAAAAAAAGTAGGAGAAATAAATATTTATTAGGAAAACCTGTAAATATTTTAGAAACCGTACATTAGCGAATTATTGGGCTATATATAAGGCGATTTCCAAAAAATGTTTCTACAAATTATCAGTAATATAATTATAATTTTTGTATATTAGATAATTTATATAATGTAAAGTTATGGTCCACTAAAGTTATTTCTAATGGACAGAAATCGATCCAAATTTGACATCCTTCTTTCTTGAAGTAAAATTTTCACTCGAGACGTGAAAGTATTATTACACAAGGGTGAATGCTTCATTCAAAATTAGGAGTAGATTATGACTTTATGAACGAATGTTTCGATCAATTAGAGCGAATTAGTTTGTTTAGCATGACGGTAGAATGTATCAGATTCATTCTTCAATTTTGAATGAAAATATTCGCTCAACGATTTAGAGTGGAGAATTTGTTCTATAAGAATGAAAAATAACTCGAATTGAAGTGACTCGGCTGTCATTCTACTCTTTGAGTGAAGTTTCACTTTAAATAATTTAGAGAGTACGTCGATATACTTACCAAAAGTTTTCAGCCAGTCGCATTCGTATGCAGCCATGCATTTCTCATGATTTGATTAATTCAGAAAGCGGGGTCGTGTTTGCTGGATTAAATAAATAACAGTGATGAGAAACGTGCTACTAGAAATTAATGTAGCTGGTCGTAAATATTTAATAACTATCCGTCTATCGAATGGTAAAACATCCGCGGAACTGAACGTACGTGTCAGAGAAATATGAATTCAAAGATATTAATGGTTAATAGTTAATTAAGTAGCTCGTTTGAAGCAATGTTTATTTATATCTCCGCGCACAGACGAATAAATAAACTACAAATTTTCTACTGTGGACTTGTCACTCTTTATTCTCTGATATTTAGTATAGAAATAAAATCAACAAATAAACGGAGCTGCGTACGTACGCCGAAGTTCACACAACATACGTGTGTAACTTAATGTACTTAACAGACAAGCCACTAGTCTTAGACGCCAAGGCAAACATAAACGGGAGAACTCGCGCATTATTTTCGTTTATTCTAAATTAATTGAGATATGTGTGGAATGTATTACGGGACTTTGCAATCGCGATCATCGTGCTGGAATGTGTGCGAGCAACAGTAACACACTAAAATTGAAAAGTGACTACCGCATTTCACTTTTATTAGATCTCAAAAAAGAAAAATCGGATTTCGTATTCTTAGCACCTTTGTTTTAAACATCCTAAATTCGTATTAATAATCGTTGCCTGAAACTTGTCCTACACGAGATTCTCAGATATAAAAAGGGCGGTCTATCAAATACGGTCTATTTTGTCTGATTTTAAAATTTTCGATAATAATAATTTTTTGCATACTATTAAAGTTCACGTCGAGTCAGTTCCGAAAAAATGTAACTTTCTAACTTAATCCAACTTAACCGTTGATTGTACTGATGATTTTTATTTCGACTTGCTATGTGCTGTCTGACAATCAATTATCGCCAATTACTGATCCGTCAAGATTTCATTAATAAGTTTTGCATTGGTATATTTACACGCGGACATTTAGCCCGCGGCCTATATCTCAAATTCAACCTAAATTATTTAGGCCGTTTGCTATAAACTTTCGACAGGCGACCTGACCTAGCTTTAGGTCAGGCTTCGTATTTTAGTGACCTGACCTAAAATGCGATGTCTGCTTTTTCGCTGTAAATGCACGACACGACGCTCAATATACGATTCGCTGCTGTTTCGCTGAGTGGTAGACTAAATTCGACTTCGTCAATTCTTAGGTCCCTAAACGGCTAGACCTACTTTGGGCCACAGTATAAGTCAGTCGCTGGATGTAAACGTGGCCATTATTTGACAGCAAACGATAAATATACGAAATAGTTGAATTAACTACCACTGCCAGCTTATACTTGTTTTTGTTTACATAGCGCCATCTGTAGAAATTGCGACTTTTTTAAGCTATTTTTCTCGAAAATGATAAAAAGCTCAGATTAGAGAGTTACATATTCGAAATCAACTCTATGTGAGCTCTAATCGTATGCAAAAAAATTGTCATAATCGAAAAATTAAGCGAAACTTATCTGCCTTCTTTAGAGTTAAATTTTGAAATTTCTATTTGAAACATATAATATCTATGACATTACATTTTTTATCGTGATTAAGCTGAAAAATTCACATCCAAATCTCTAAATCTAAATCTCAGTTTCAAGGGATAATTATTAGTACGAGTATCAGTACTTTCAACTAGTCGAGAATCACACACAAGCAATTTCTCTATAGCTCTATATTAGAAAAAACTGTTTTTGGTTTCAGTCTGGCAGAATATGCGGTCGTGTCACAAAATTAGACGTAATTCCAGCGGGTGATGCTAATGCCAAAATTCGATTCGGGCA
Source organism: Odontomachus brunneus (assembly GCF_010583005.1). NCBI lineage: Eukaryota > Metazoa > Arthropoda > Insecta > Hymenoptera > Formicidae > Odontomachus > Odontomachus brunneus. The sequence continues at coordinate 330,267 of NW_022639587.1, read as the reverse complement.
GAGCAGGAACGACTGGAAGGTAGACTTTCTATATATGTCTCTTTAACCATTTGCTATCAATATAGCTGTCAGGAAGACTCAAATTATGACAGAGAAGAGCTAATGCGTTCGTTTCACAAATTATAAACGATTAAAATTATAAAATTAGTCAGCGATATCGCGTATATTCTGTGCATCCAGATCAGAATAACGTGATTAAAATATTATTAAATTTCATTATTAATATATCTATTAATTTGGAATATTCCATACATGGAGAGAATATTACAGTTTTCTTTTATACATATTGTCTTTAATTTTACGATATTTTTGATAATCAAGAAATAGACTGTCACTAAGATCCTTTTCGCTAAGAGACTTAGTAAATTTTGTTACATCCGCGTCATCCGCACAGATTCCTTTGTATTTTATTTCATTTATTAATGTTATTGTGAGAAGAATAAGTACTTATTGGTGCCGCAAGATTATTCAGTAATCATCGTAAGCAATGGGAAATATTATCAAATATTATCGATTTTCGAGAGTGAATACCATATTTTCTTTACACTAAAATCAAAGTGAAATACCATAAAAGTTTTTCTAACTTTAATTCGTCTAAATCTTATAAACATTTTATCGCTATAACTAATGAGAAATTACTATTTTTTGTTTCAGATATTCAATCAGAGTTTGTGGGCAAACTTAATTTAACTTAACCTAATGTAACCTCAAAGACGGACGCTGTTTCAATGAACACCGACGCTATACTGAAGAATCTAGCCGAGGAGGGTTGACTCGAAAGTAAATTTACAGTTTCGTTACATTATTCTTGTCAATCCTTTATTGTCTAGAATCGAGATGTAGTAACTATCATGACTCGAATTACGATTGTTAACCTCTATTCATATGTTCAAGTGCTAATACGCACTTGTTATTTAAATGTTAAGTGTTGTTAAATGAATGGTAAATGTGCAATACGCTCTTACCTCTGATTTTTTTGAAATTTTGAGAATTTATACATTTTAATGCATAGAATATATTTCTGAAAACAAAATATGTCGATAGTTATTATCGCTCATTTATAGTTTCCTTTTTTTTAATTTAAAATTTTATGGTGTCGGTAAGCAGAAAAGTGATAATTTTTATTATTAAACTTTGAAAAAATTTCACTTTTATTAATTAAATGAAAAAAGGAAAAACTGCATAAAAATCAAATATTCACTGTAAATATTCTCTGCTCTAATAAAAAACATAAACTTTTATGAAGCTTAAATTATAGCAGAGAATAATTTATTCTTTTCTCTGATGTAATCAAAAGCACAAAATCCCTTATGAAGCTTAAATTATAATAAAGAATAGGTTAAAGCAGAGAGACATGAGAGAGATTATGAATAATATGATATTAAAAATAATTACCTTTTTATGTAGATTAAAGTTTAGATCTAATATTTCTTTAAAATATATGCTATAATTATGCATGGCTACGTCGCTCTCATCTAAGTTCTTGTTTTCGAAAAATATATATATTTAATAAATATTATAATTCAACTAATTTGTTAGTTCAATTTAATAGAAATTATTTCATGAATAAATTTACTTCATAATTTAAATAAGAAAATCTGTTTTTGATCTCTCATTTTCTAGTTTTCGTGTAAGATTCTTTTAGAGTAAATGTTAAAATATATAATGTAAAAATTCTTCCGTGATAGCGTTTACTTGTACAAAGTTGATTAAAATTATTCGATTATAATCCTTCAAATTTCGATCCAAAATATTTTTCTGATGAATTTAGGCCATAAGTTTGCATCACTGACTACATCTTGAATGGCAAGTCAAGGATTATTATTAATTTATTCAACTGAATAAATTAATAATATACCCTATTTTTATTAAAGTCTTAAGATTATAATATAGATGACAATAAAGTAATTCAATAATATAATAATAATTAAGTTAGATGCAATAGAATTCTTTCCTACTTACCGACATCATAACACTTTAAATTAAGAAAAAGAAACGGCACATAAGCGACAAATTTTAATTTCAGAAATATATTTTACGCGTCAAAATGCATAAATTCTTAAAATTTCAAAAAGATTTGAGATAAGAGCGTTATATTGCATATTTACTAAATGAAATCTATGAATTTAACTAATCAAATTGTTTTATCTTTTCATTACATAACATGCTTCGGTGAACGCTGACGTCGCACCGGAGGATTTCGACCGAGAAGGGTCGACTCGAAGGTAAATTCACAGTTTCGTTACATTACTCTTCTTCATTGACATAATGTATCTAGACCGTGCGTTTTCCTTTGTTTGAAGAGTGAGGGTCGAAGTGTACAATCGGCGTCGAAAAGGTTGTCCGATTTTTTTTGTGATTTTCGCAACGCATCCGTCTTGTCCAACGGGAACATTCTCTTATTGGCCAATAAATTCTTCAATTGGACAAGACGGATGCGTCCCGAAAGTTACAAAAAACTAGACAATCTTTCTGACGTCGACATAGAAAAATATTCTGTTTTGTACATTTTGTTTTTCGCTTTGTACACATGCGCGAAAAAACGAGAGAAAAGGGATACAAAACAGAATAAATCCTTTTCTACGTGCACCTCGACCTTTATTCCTCAATACTCAGTCTGGATATACTATGTCTATACTCTTTTTGATTCTTTGCTGTCGAAAAACAAGATATAGTAGTCATCATTATTACTACGATTATTATAGATCATTATATATATAGTAGTCATCATTATTATTACGAACTACGATTGTGAAAAGTTAACTTTCATTCACATGCCAATATATATATATACATACACACATTTACTTTTTAAATCAAATCTCTAAATGCAATTAATCAAGTTGTTTTATTTTTTGTTGCAGAACTTGTGGCAAAATGTAGCCGATTCTCAATTCAGAGCGATTTAGTGTGAGTAAAAAATAAGAGAAAAATGATTACGAAAATTCAAGGTGGTGGATTTTTGTAGAATTTCGTTGTAAATAATGCGATTTACTTCACTCGTGTATTGCATGTATATGCGTGCCGTTGAACGAAATACTTCAAACAATCAAGAGATATCATTTTTTCCATATATATCTCCTATATTTTTTAATCTATATTATCTATATATTTATATACTTTTATATTTTATATTACCTATGTATTTATATATTTTATCTTTATATATTTATATATTTTTTCTCTTCTATATTTCTTCAATCTATATTAATATATTGTTAACATCCATATTTTAATATCTAATTTTATAATATTGCATATTTGTTTGGTGTGATCTTTTCTGTGTTGTCTCAAGTAATGCGCAAAATGTGCAAAATGCGCAAAATGTGCATCAGAGCTGCAGCATTACGCGCTGAATTCGCGATTACATTATCAGCATTGATAAATTTAATACTCGCACCGCGATGTTACTATTTCTCTACTCCTCACGTATTCAATTGTTTATGTTTACTTCCGTGTCACGCGATCGCGTTCTTCGCGAGCAAATCAAACTGAATTATTGCGAAAACAAACTTCTCAAAGGTATAAATTCAAGTCGAAATTTAGAATCTACTGCTAGTTTCGCGAATTTTCGTTTCCAATTAACGTCGTTATTATACTAATCTAATATTAGTTAATATTAGAATCTAATATTAACTTTCCATTGGTGCTTTTAGACATACATTTGCGTGTGTTCTAATCGCGAATAAATTTACTCGCCTTGACTCCGTAATCGTTGCAATCTTTAGTCTTCAATTTTGTATAGTTTGCTGTGCACGATACACTCTGCTCGATGTAAATATACGTAAACTCCATAAGAAAATAAATAAACGTCACGAAAGTAAATAAATATTTTTTATCCATTCTCGCGTTGCGTCTATATTCTTCAGAGAAAGTCGTTGAATTAAATCTGCGTAATTATTATGAAACTTTAAACTTCGCGCGCAAATATTGCGAAGTAGTATTGGCAGCAACAACATCGCGGAGCTATCTTCGCAAACAGAATTGCAGAGATATTTTCGCAAAAGATATTGCAAAGCTATCGTGCACGAGAAAGAGAGAATATCACGCTAGGTTCGGTTACTTCATTTGCGTACAGCTTCAATGAATTTCACGAATCACGAGATCGATCTTTCATTCGCGACTTTTTTACATGCGATTCGCAAGCCGCGAGTACGTTTTCAAAGTTTCGAAATTGATCGAGCCGCGAATATGTTTGCAAAGTGTCGGGATCTGTTATATTGTGATAGACATTTATTGAAGGGACTCGCAGAGTCCAATTTAATATTTTGGTTAATCGAGACCGCAACTAAAATATTGCGGAGTAATCTACGCACACAAATATTACGGAGTAGTATTCGCAATAAAATTACGAAGTACTTAATCTTCGCATTCAAATTACGAAGTTATCATGTGTGAGAAAGAAAGAGTATTACGCCAGTCTCAGTTACTTCGTCATACATTTTCGGTGAGTTTTACGAATCGCGGGATCGATCTTCCACTCGCGATTTTTTTACACGCGATTCGCGAGCTGCGTATGTTTTAAAAATTTCGAAATTGATCGAGCGACGAATACGTTCGCAAAGTGCTACGAGATTTCTTATATTAAAATAGTTATTTATTGAAAGAAAACTCGCAGAATCCAATTTTATCTTTCGTTAATGAAAGTCGTCGAATTTGTTCCAAGATGAATCGAAATTTGTCGTCGTTATTATTGAAACATGAATATCAATCACATCGTGAGTGTAATAAAATATAAACAATCTAAAACGATGCTAGACGGTAATATCCGATATTTATTTGGAAAACGAAAAATTCATCTTTTAATAATCAATAACACGGATCAGTACGTTTACACGCGTAATTATAGGATTGAGCGTGTAAAATTCATACGATATCATTCTGATTGCCCATTATAATCTCGATATTTTTGTATTAAGATTTTCGCAGAATCTCGCAGGATCCAATTTCATCTTTCGTTAATGAAAGTCGTCGAACTCGTTCAAAACTTGTCGTAATTATTATTAAAACGTGAATATCAATCGCGGCGCGAGTGTAATAAAATATATATCTAAAACAATGTTATATATATCTAAAACGATGAAATATATATCTAAGACGATGAAATATATATCTAAGACGATGACTGGATGTAGGACGACGCAGTGCGGGATGCAACATCGAGTTTCATGGTTAAAACTCCTACGTTGCGCTTTATATAATCTTGTTAAGGTATGTATGCCAAATTAGATGTCAATCGGACAATTGGTTATCGTGTAGAACATTAGTTTCACCAAAGAGCTAAGCATTTTATATATATATATATGTGTGTGTGTGTGTGTGTGTGTGTGTGTGTGTGTGTGTGTACATATAACTCATCTATTTTTTAATATTTTTTAAAATCATTTTCTCAACTAGGTCTTGTTGGACATCAGTAGACTTGGCTGGACGTCGAGGAATTTTATTGCAAAATGGTGAGTGTCGAATTTCAACATTCACAAAGTATATTATGTAGGTGCATGTTTTGTTGTAAATCGCATCAGTTTCCAACGATAAATAACACTGTTGATATTAAATGCAATATTTCGATGGCGTATTCTGGAGTTTAATTACAAGCGAAAACCTTAATACAAAAATATCGAGGTTACAATGGGCGATCAGAATGATATCGTATAAATTTTACATGCTCAATCCTGTAATTACGCGTGCACACGTACTGATCCGTGTTATTGATTCTTGAAAGATAAATTTTTCGTTTTTCAAATAAATATCAGATATCAGCATCCGCAAATGGAATAATCATAATAAACTGCATTGTGTATTTACATTTTTATTGCGACGAAGGGTCATATAATCGACGTGTAACAGATAAAATGTATCACAATTAAGGGCTCACGTTAACCCTGAGCACCGAAAAAATGTCAAAATTCTTTTTTTTCAATGCAATTAAAAATTATGAATAATTTTCTTCATTTTCAAATAATTGGTACATACAGTTTGATAAAAATTTTGTGAAGATACTTTGGAAAAATTTGTTTTAATAGTTGAGTTATAGGATATCCCGCGAAGCTCCTTTACTGAAATGCACAATGATCGGAAACATCATATCTCGAAAACCAATAGTCCGATTAACTTCTAATTTGGCACATATATTTTTAACAAGATTATCTAGCAACGTAGAATATTTTAGATATTTAAATATTTTAGATAACAATTTTTTAAATAATAAATGTTTAAAGTTAAATTTTTTAGACAGGAATCGAATTTTTGTCTTCAACTTGTTATAACTTTCACAACTTTTCAATATTCTCAAAATCTTAGGTTGCGCTTTAGATAATCTTAAGAATATGTATGTCAAATTAGAAGTCAATTGGGGACAATTCGAGATATCGTGTATAATAGAACATCAGTTTCAGCAAAGAGCTAAATATCTTATATATATAGAATTCAGCTATTTTTTAATATTTTTCAAAACCATTTTTTCAACATTTTCATTAAATCTTAGCTGTAATAAACATTGTAAATAACGTAAATTGTTTATAATTGCATTAAAAAAATTTGTGATTTCTGACGTTTTTTTCAACGTTTCAGGATGACGTTATCCGTTAAGCTCCAAAATGTACTCTTATATTATACTACAGTTCTAAAATATTTTGCATAGCAAACGTATAAATTTACGTACACGACAATTATTGCACTTGGCGCATTTACGCTGCATTACCTTATCTATGTTCTATATGCAAAGTATTCAGCATAACGGTTCGCACGACTTTTTAAATTTCCAACGATTTAAGAAAAAGCAAGGTAAATTTTCAACTTTGTACAGACTATAACTTGTAATAACAAAAAATTTAAAAACTTTTTTTCATAAAAAATCAAAGTTACCTTGAACTTTTTAATTCTTAAATGCATGAATCTTTATTTTGACCAGAAAAATTAAAATGGTTGCTAATTGGAGACTAGAAAGGAGGAAAAAATGTTTAAAAAAATTTCTGATAGAAATTAAGCTAAATAATCATTGATTAATCGTTTGTAACTAATCATCATTATGTTGATGCATTAAAGAGTTAAATAACACCATGCACTTTTTCTACATAACATTGAAAAGAACTTCAAGATAAATTCAATCTATCACAAATCTATCACAAATTTTGTTTTTATTAACACAACAATAATAAAAAATAATAAAAAAAACTCCAACTTATAGAAGCAAATCTTCAAATTGCTTGCCCTCTTTTACAACACAAAATTCTGCTCTTTTTAATAAATTATTGTGCCTAGCAGCTACTATACTATTTGGATTTATTATAGATTTTTGCATAAGCTATAATTATTTTTTCTCGAAGATCTTGAATATTATTAATTGGTGTTTGATACACAAATTCTTATAAATACTTCTATTTAAATAATGCTATATGTTTGACATTAATATTTATGATAGTGCATTGAATTAATTTTAAAATAATCTGCAGTATTGTGTAAAAAAGTGCATGGTACCATTTAAAAAATTCAAAATTACTTCGACTTCTCTCTCTCTCTCCCTCTCTTTAAATTTTTTTTCACTTTTTATTATTACAAGTCATAGCCTGCAGTTAAAAATTCACCTTGTAATCTTTTCCTTAAACCGTCGGAAATGTCTAAAAAATCGTGCGGACCGTTACGCTGAACATTCTGTATATATTTTTTTTCCACATTACATTTATATATAACTCCATGTGTGTGTGTTATTGTATCTATATCCTATACCGAATATCCTACTTCCTCTTTGAATAAGTTCGAGAAATTATTAACGTCAAGCTGTACCGATAAACCTTTGACGCAAAAACATCTCGACAAATATCGAAACGGCCATTATCGTTATCGCTAGTCGAGAATGCGGCTTTCGAGCGCTGGCGCATGATGCGCTATTTTTGCCAATTTCCATTTTATGGTCAATCGATTTCGGCGCCGCGATGTAAAAATTCCGCAGCATTAATCACTGCGCGAGAAGAGCGACAGCCTCCCCGGCTTGATGCCGTAATTATCAACTTCGTCGAATAATTATCGCGAACCACGAACTCGAACGGACGCGTGACGGTCGCGAATAGGAGGCGAATTGTTCCTTTCGTCGCGTCAACGTAACGCGACCGCACGACTGTTTGGACGTTTCGCGAAATAACATCGAAGGTCGTACGCGGAGCGTGGGATGATGGCGCGAGGGTTGAGGGGTGAACGCCGGAGGATGGGGTGCGTAAATTACGAGGAGCTTGTTCGCGCCGGCAATAAATCATAGGCGGAGCTGACAGCAGCCCGGTCGCGACACCGTTGCACCGCGCACACCGCCTGCCGATTTTAAAGTGTGTACGTGCGCGTGTCGCCAGTATTTCAGAATTCGAATTCAGAAATACATCGAAGAGGACGGGGGGTGAAAGTAGCTCCGTAGAGCGGGGAGCAAACGAGGGTGAGTCAGACTTGTCAATTAATTCCATGGCTTTCCGATATCCCGCATTCGGCATGCGCATTGGAAGTACGACTTTACCGATTGGAAACGATCGACCCCATCGAATTCGCAAGAATTCCAGCCAATTATCCATCACTTGTTCGGCGATTCTGCGAGCGAGCGTTTGGCGATAACGCGAGCGAATCGATACATCCGAATGGGAATGCGATATATCACCAATAGGATGAAATATTCTCGAAAAGGTCCGATTATAAAATCTAATTGTATAAATATGTATACTCAGGATGTTCAAAAATATTCACCAATATATATTTTAACTGTATACTGTGAAAAAAAGAGGATATTTAAAAAATAAAAGATGTTTATTTTTAGTGAGTACTAATAATATATTTACTTGAATCTAAATTCTTTCACTTAACCCTTTGAACTATACATTTTATTTCCCGAAGTTTTTTTCTAATTTAGAATACAAAATTCAAATTCGAGATCTCAGAATCGCTGATTACGAACTTGAGGTGAAAAAGTTAAAATTCGAAACAGCGAGTCTAGTATGATGATTATAAGTTTTCAAAACTAACCATTCCGCTCTTAGCATTATCTAGAAAGAACAATTTCTCGATATGAAAAAAGGGATTTTTTTATGAAAAACTTACAGCAAATATATTATCAATATTAAGACAATAGTTTATTGTAAAAATAGTGTTTACAAAAAATTAAAAAAAAATGTATGAAATACTGTTAATTGTCATTAATTTTTTGTTAATGTTTTGATGTGTCGATTCCTAATAGTTAGCCCTAAAATGATTTTTGCCTAGAAAGAATATCTTTTTTTATTTGCTTATAATAATGTAATAATTAAACATTTAAATTATTTTTTACTTCCTGTTTTTAGTTCTTTATATTTATGAAAGCGTACAGTAATAACATAACCGACCGTATTTATCGATAATTTAATTAAAATTAATAAAAATAAAGAAAAGATAGATGCAAGCACCTCATTATGGCATAAATAGAATGATTTTATGAAAAGCTAAAGTTTTATAAGAGAATGTGTATATATATATATATATATATATATATATATATATATATATATATATTTTATAATTATATTTTATTATTTCAATAACATTTTATGTATTACTGAGAAAAAATACTTAAAAATTTATTTATGAAATACAAAACTTATTTACAAAAATAAACTTTACTTCTCACAAATAAGTTTCCAGGTATTTTTTCTCAGTGTAATATAAGTAAATATGTCATTAGAGAGAACCCAAATAAATATTTATTATTTCCTAAATATGTCTTGTCTTAGTGCACTAAAAGCCGAAATGTAATTGCTTTAACGTTAAATTAATAGGCGTTCGATAAGTAGAAATTTGAAACGAATTGATAAGTAACCCAATACTAAAAGCGCTAAAGGAAAGGGAGATCTTCGCCGGTGGAGAACATTCGCTGTAAAAATCTTCCATTAAAAATTTACTCGATAGCAGAGAAACGTCCTCAAAATTATTCTTCGACTTTAGCGAGGTATAGATAGAGCCTAATATTACTTTCAAGGCATCAATCCGATACTCGTCAATTACTGTCGCGTCCTGTCTACGACAGCAGTGTCATTCTTCGATTTTGTCGGCTCAACCTAACTAATGAAAATCCTCAGAAAAATTGACTTTCACCCTAGGTTCCTCCCGGTCGTAAAATCTCGGCGACGAAGGATCCTCTCGTAACCTCGGCTTGCTCCCATCCGTGTGCGCGTGCGCGCACGCGCGCGGCCGTATACTACGATCGTATCCAGGGAAGAAAGCTCGAGAGGAATTCAATCTGGTCTATGTGACTAATGAACGAATAAAACGCTTCTGTCTGCCGTTCGTTTCGACCCCTCCTCGTGCTTCCAGCTGTGTCTTCCTCCGGGAAACATTCGCGAAAGAAAAGTCGAACTGCTGGCTGGCTTCAAACGGTGGCGAGAAGCTCATTCTCGTCATCGCGGTGCGATACGATTGCGACACGAAACTTCGTCTCACGCGGATCACCATTAATTATTGTGGTTGCGTTATGTACTCGCAAACATCCGGCGAAGTGCATACAAAATAGTTCCGATATTCGGTCGGTTTCGTCGCCTCGCCGAGCATTTCGCGATGCCGCTTGGAAATACCGTGATTAAGCGTCGCTCCGTTACAATCGGTGTAATGACAATGGTGATTGTAGCACTCTGTAAATTAGCACGTTGCGCACGATGGCGCCCGACGAAACATTTTACATTTCACACTGCATTTAACCCGACGCGACGATGCTAGGATGCGCGAGCGCGTGTCTGCGGCAGTCGTATTTCGCAATAACTATAATTTCTAATAACTAGATCACGTCGAGCATTTTTGTATTGAAAGGTGTAACCGTAACTTTATTACGAACTTTAAGGGGTGGTAGAGGTGATCAATACGAATAGTTCTCATGTAAAAACCCATGTCTGAAAACGTTCTGTTTGGCAGTTAGAAGTCTTGATGCAGTTCTGTAACATCGATGAACTGCTTTATTTTCGGAAACGATTAAGAGACATGATAAATCATGTTATTTCATGTATGATGCTGTTGTGGTGATGTTTGTAAACGTTGTAGTCATGCAAAAACGGATCTTTGTTTACAGCCAACTGCCATCGAATTCAAGGCCAGTGCATTTTAAATACTTGCTGTAGTGTGTACTGATATAAATTATTGAATCGTAATAAGCTAATTGACATTAATTAAAAATTCATAATGTAATAATCAAAGGTTTGGGTTTACTCTGCAATGTTATTTAGATCGGTTATTACACATATCAAAGCTTGTAACTTTTAAACAGAACGTTTCTCCGAACATAGTTTCAAAATAATATTCTTTTTATTCTTTTTAGAAAATAAAAATACCAGAAGACAATGAATATTATGGTCCAATAGATGGAGTACGTCTGGAGGACCATATAAATATTAACAGAGCATATTGCGCTTTCTGTCATATGCTTAACAAAAATAAACTGCAACGAAGATATATATTGAAAACAACAGATTAAAACGAAGAAATTGTGAACGATGTTATAAAATATACCAACCACTAAATTGTATCAAACTGAATGGGACACTCAATCATAGAAACCGTCAATCATAGAGGAAACTGTAACTTAAATATTAAATTATATTGTAATGTATGTTACAATATAATTGTACACGTTTCCTATATAAAAATTGTTGATATTTGCTATTTTAGACTTTCGCGGTATTGTCCAATACTTTGCTTGATTTTCGAGTTTGAATCACATTTTCTTTGTGTTTGATGAACATTTCAGTTCACTTCTTCAGGGAGCAGGTTAACCTGAAACTCTTAGGGAGCAAGCTAATCTGAAACTCAGGAAGCAGGCTAACTTGAAAGTTTCAGATTAGCTTACTCCCTGAAGAAGTGAACTGAAATGTTCACGAAACGTCGGAATCAAAGAAAGGACGCGTCCAAACTCGGAAAACAAGCAAAGAATTGTTCATATTGATCATCTCTACGAGTCCCTAAAGTTTGTAACAAAATCACGGTTACACTCTGTATATATGATGGATAAAATACGCCACGTAGCTTCACGACAGCGATACGTTATGCGTGCGCGCGCGCGTATGTGTAGGATAAAATATAACTTTTAATGAAACATCAATATCAGACGAGTCGACTTTTATTGCATACGGGATGCCGATAATATTGTTGCCATAAATCCTCGCAAATATGCAGTCACCGTGACAAAATCGGTGCTATTTACAATATTGAAGAGTGCGCTGCATGACGGATTACCCCTCGAGCGGATATATTCCGGGAGAAAGAGGATGAAGAATAAGTCGCGGTACGAACAGCCCCGAGATACTGGAATTTCTCGGCCGAAGGTGATAATATCTGCGATTTACGGATGTTCTTTCCATCTCTGGTGCTGAGGCGCAGTCGCAATTTTCTCTAGAAAGGATTGGATTTTTATCAGCGCCCTCGCGTCTGAGAATGGATATTCAGTAATAAAGTTACTTCGCGAGAAATGTTTAAATCGGCTTTACCGAGGTTTAACGTTTCACAAGATAATAAATCGTTTTTGCCGGGGAATGTTTTCGAGAACAATATCGGTTCAAACACTTATCGTTTCAGGCATTCAAAGCTCGCAGAGGTTTGAATACACTCGGATTTTATTTATCTTTAAATTGTTGCGTTGTGAATACGAAATTATTGAATATTTCCTTTATTTAGCGAAACATTTCCGCTTTCTACTTTCTAAATATTTTGGAGCAAAATTTCATTTGAAAATTAGAACATCAAAGATGTCACTTGAATTCGAATTATTTTTCACCTCTATAAAGTGAATTCTCCACTCTGAAGCGTTTAGTGAATATTTTCACTGAAAATTTAAGAGTGAATCTGACATATTTCACCGCCAAAGGAACATATTCATTTTAATTGATGGAAACGTTCGCTCATGAGTGGAAGTAAAATTTCACTTTAACCTTGAGGGAAACATCTATCTTTTATGGTTCGAGTGGGAGTATTTCACTATTGCCTCGAGTGAAAATGCTACCACTTTTCACTCCAAGAAATTTAGGGAATACGCGCAACGTATAGGATGATTCATCCCGGAAATGTTCAACCCTTTTGCTTCCAACAAGACATATGTCTCGAGATATATGTTTATCTCGCCATTAATAATAGTCTCATTTAATTGAATAAACAGCTTTTTTTCGCATTTAGAATACATCAATTATCACTTTACTTATTATATATCTCGCATAAATTCTCAAGAATTCCAATGGGACATCAGTGTCCCAGTCCTATTGGCGCTAAAAATAAAACTTTTAAATTTTTGCTAAAACATTATATATTAATGTATTTAGTGAAATAAAAATTGAAGAAAAACAGAATTGGTAGCTAAAGGGATATCAAAGTTGATGATGAGCTCGAAAAATATCAATAACGTTGATTGGATGATCGTTACTAACACGATACATACTATCCTTCTTGCATTTCTTATGCATATAAATCGTACATAAATGTATGCTGCTTTGTTTTATCATATTAGCAAAAAAGCATAACCACGCATATAAAAAAATATTTTCGCAAATTTTTCGTATACTTTTGAGCTTCCACATTTAGTAAAGATATAAAAATGTTCCTCGAAATTGTTAGCGGAGCAAACATACGTGCAAAACGTACAAGTTACAGAAACCTGCTTTTGTATCAAGTAAATATTTATACTAACTGATAATTTGAGATATCAATTTTGAAGTTTTTAATTTCTTTCGTTACATACTCTCTTTGAGCAATATTGCAATTTATTTTTGCACTTTCCATGCCTAAAAACATTTATAATTCTGGCAGCCAGCAAACTTTACAGAAAAAATGAATATTTCATCAATAAAGTTCTCAAATATGGCATTCTCCTAAAGAGCGAAGACTTTAAGTTGAAGACAAAACTGTGCAACCTCCGCGAACATCGCGATACTTAACCCTCCGCATACAATCATATTTTTTAAGACATGCTGTAGAGAAGACCGGAGCTAGTTGTTCTATATTTTAGAATTTCAAAGTTACAACTTCTTAAGCATCTAATTGTTGTGACTGACTGTATAAACATGATAGAGGCAGCTTTCTATATATTAATGCTCACTACGACTTTGTTAACCGTTGTATTTTGTTTTGTAATAATCGTAATTATTACAATCGTAATTATTACGTATGTAATATCGTAATTATCGAATATTGTGGTAAAAATTACAATACAACGTTAATAGCCGATAATAGATTGGTACTATTACGAAAATTATAATAAAACATACTAAAAACAATTATAAATATAATAATTTTTACTACATTTATGGTAATTTTTATTATGTTCATGGTCACTTTTACCATGTCTTATTATAATTTCATCATAGTGCCAATCTATTGCCGGACTATTAAAACTGTATTGTAATTTTTATTACAATATTTTCTCCGTGTGCTTTATCCGCTCATATGCTTTATTTCATCTTATGAATGAAAATTGCATTTATTACTAGAAACAGTATATCATACACATCTAAGAAATTTTATTCTAGCTAATAACGCATCGCTTAAATTTATTCAGATGGATTTATTCACGATGGAGAATATTAATATAAAATTTCGAGAGGTTCGAAAATTTTCTTCACTATTACCAAATCAGTTTTCCTAATTTCTTAACTGCAATATTGTATCGATTTTAATGTAACTCAGGGAAAAATATTTATATTCTAAAAGAATCATTTCGCAATTTTGTATATTCACTATTCTTCTCAACATAAATACTAAAAAAAATACATAAGCAACATACTGGAACCATATATAGTCCCAATCTTCCCTACAATCTGAGTCTGTCAGACCCAGGCAACTTTGATCTAATATAACTTTGTTGAGAATCGATATTTTTCAACATATTTTGTTCTCTAGGGATTTAGAATAGTCTCAACTATAAGATAGTAGTGTAGTCAAATCAAAATCTGTAAACAGACCTGCGTTATTTAAGAATTTTCCTGTACTTTTTACGAAAATTGGAAAATGATCAAATATTCGGATCTCACAGACGCAGAGAGTTAAAAAGCGATATGCTTCGCACTTTAAATGTTAAATGCGTGAATTTTTAAGTGCGAGGATAGATTGCTCGCGTTTCCGCCGCAAGACGCGCTCACACTCACATACACACACACACACCCCGCGCGCACGCGCGCGTTAGAATGAAACGACCACCCGTCTCGGAGATGCCCCGTGCATAGTTGAACTCTGACTAATGCCCTCGAAATGGAGATTCCAGAGCACGGCTATTATTTCCGCGAGTCAGACTGCCGCGTCATTTGGAAAGCCGCCGCCGCCGCGGCGCTAGGATTTCCGGTTCCGAAGGAAAATTTTACTGACTAATAGCCGGCGTACCGAGACTACGGCGCGACGTGTCCGATTCGCTGACAGGAGTGGAGTGGGGGCAGCGGCGCGAGCGAGTAGAGTCTTCGTTTTACGATCGTAATAGCCGGAGAGAACTTGCGGTCTCTTGCGCTGCCTTTGTCTCGCAAACTACCCCGGGTCATTTTTAATGACCGGCAATATAAAGTTCGACGTGTATCGAGTCAGCGTAAATGCCGCGCGTGCGTGGAAAGCGAAAAGGACGGCGATTCCGTCGTCGTCGTCGTCGTCATCGCGACCGTCACTGCCGGAGGCGAGACGGAAGAGAGGCTACTGGAAGAAAAGTTTCATGGGGAGTTCGGCACTTTAAAGCGGTTTTCATGCGAGTCCCGTTCCGCACAAACGAAATTTAAGGGTCACTCGCGGATGACGATGGCGGTGGGACTGCGAGGGGAAGATAATAGGATAAAGAGAAGTTTCTTTCAGAGCGCGCAGGGAATTCGTCGATGTTCACGTTCGACTTGGAGAATTAGGAGGAGATATCGCGCACGTTAGAGTCGCCACTTTTCCGCAAGCGCGGAGAAAATGTCGCGTTTATTGTTTCATCGTTAAAATGTAATTGCGATAAGTGTCGCAATTGTCCGCATTTGTCTCGAATATCAAATGGAATAGCGTTAATTAAGTGTTGCCAATTTATTGTCTAGTTTACATCGAACATTTGATACGCATACACTGAGAGAAAAATATTTGATATTTGTAACTATAATCATACAGATAAATAATTTATAGTAATTATTTCTCCATATGATTATAGTTATAAGTACCAAACATTTTTCTCTCAGTGTACTAAACAGTAATTGTTAAATCATTTTAATATTGACTGTTAAACAATTTTAATATTGACAATACATGTTAACGACAATATATTCAATTAATGTCTTCTTGATGAGTATTATACTATAATATATAATATATACACTGTATAATACACACATCGTTGATATTAAAATTATTCACTGAGAGAAAAATGTTTGGTATTTGTAACCATAATCATATAGAAAAATAATTACTATAAATTATGGTCAAGACAACCATTTTTTAGTCAATTGCATTATAATTTTAGTGATAATAACCTTATATGCATATTACTACTACTGTCTTTGTTGGAACAATAAAAAAATATAGTTGACACCAAATTGGGTCCAACTATATTTTTTGATTGTTCCAACATAAAGATAGTAGTAGTAATATGCATATAAGATTATTACCATTAAAATTATAGTGCAATTGACTAAAAAATGATTGTTTTGACCATAATTTATAGTAATTATTTCTCTATATGATTATAGTTACAAATACCAAACATTTTTCTCTCAGTGTTTAATAGAAAGTTATTATTTAGTATATTCGGTGTAAACTAGGCGAATATCACGCAATATTGTAGAATATTGCCATAATATATTTTGCCATAATATGCATTTCTCTCTCTCTCTCTCTCTCTCTTTCCCTCCCTTTCTCTCTCTCTTTCTTTCAAAGACAATTTGAGCGCTATCTCAGGTAGGAAGGTCCGCGTAAATATTTATTCGAACGTGACGAGTCGCGCAGTTTATAATTTCGAAAAGCACGTTCGGCTTAGACACTAGGCACGTTCGCGTAAAGCATTACCTACTAGGCGACTCGGACATATTACTGTCTGGCATAGAACGTGGCCGGACTACTGTATTCTGTTAAAGTTTGCTCGCGTTTATGATGATATAACGTAGATCGAATATGGGCGTTACAGCTCCCAGATTTATAGCGCCAAGTTGTAAGCACTGTTGCCGCCGTTGCTAACTCCATTTCTCTCGGTGCGCACGTCGACATTACGTACCGGCTATAATCTTCCAGTACGAGGATAATTGGATGAACGAAGTTTCGTCTACGTATCCGCGCCGGCGTTTCTCAGATCTCTTAGCGTCCAAGATCTCAATTATTTCGAATCCATCGAGACTGGAGGTATTAAGTATCTCAAATTGAGTGAAAAATCAATGAAAACGATCAGAATACACTCGTGCGGGAAAGATAAGCTACTTCGCGCTACGTGTCATAAGTATCACGGATTTTGTTCACGGACGTGTCTTAACGAGCGATTTTCTCAAGGGGCGATCGGTCGAAAGTTGCTAGCTGCGAGTAGCAACAGCTGTAAATGAAAAATCTATTCGAACGCGGACGTATGCTCGCGTCTGAACAACATGGCTGAATCGATTGGCAATCGGATTAATAGCTCCTGGTGATGCTCACGGGTAATGGCCGATCTATACGAACGTGCGCACGGATGCAGCCACTCAACGCTCAATGTGTCTATATACCTGTGCGTTGATAAGTGCGATAACACGAAGTGCAGCACATCGACAGGAGGAAGCGCTTCCTTTTGTAACATGCGAGTAGTTTAATGAGTGGTATTATGTACGACATAGACAGAGGCTCTTTATCTTTTTTAGAATAGCAGCCTGCTTCCACATGAAATAAAAATAATTAATACTATATATGTGTATGCGAGAAATTCTTTGTTATCATCAAATCCAAAAGTAGCTTTCTCATGTAATTTAGAGATTAAAGTTGTAGTAGAAAAATATGAAATCTTTTTGTGATACTGTGTTATATTTTATGATGTATTTTGTGATACTATATTGAGAAAAAAAATATCTAAAAAATAATAAATATTTATTCGATGCATAGTAATAATATATATTTACTTACTGCATGTATTATAGAATATCTTTCAAATAAGAAAATATATAAGATATGTGTATATATATAGAATATATATACTGTATACAGAATATCTTTTAAGCAAGAAAATATACATTTCCTTGAAATCTTAAACTACAAAAAATGTGTTAAATTCAACGATAGAGTTTTTCGTTCAGTTTGTCCTGATGTATAAGCACACGATGGCAGACATCGTCATTACAACTAATTTACCAGATCACGCGTGATTATTCATAAATCTTTAACTAATATTTCGCTGACTATTGCGAATATCTGAGACAGTATATAACTTTTATATCCACTTTAATTAGTACTATGCTTCCGTGATGCTGATTGGTCCTCTCGCTTAGCTTACTTCATGTGGGTTGCGGTTTGTTTCGTGTCGTTTGCGCTTGTCAAATTGCCGGGCAAATAGCTGTTATGGCGTTGGTTAAGTCACGAAAAAAAATACAGAAAAGATTTGTCTCTCCCTGTCTTTCCCCATCTTTCCCTGTCTCTCCCTGTCTCTCCCTATCTTTCTCTGTCTTTCCCCGTCTCTCCCTGTGTCTACCTGTCTGTCTCTGTCTTTTCCTGCCTCTCTCCATCTCTCACTGTTTCTCCTTGTCTCTCCTTGTCTCTCCCTGCCTCTCCCTGCCTCTCCCTGCCTCTCCCTGTTTCTCCCTGTCTCTCCCTGTCTCTCTCTGTCTCAACTTGTCTCTTCCTGTCTCTCTTTGTTTTTCCCTGTTTCTCCCTGTCTTTCCCTGTCTCTCCCTGTCTCTCCCTGTCTCTCCTTATCTCTCCCTGTCTCTCCCTACCTGTCCCTATCTCTTCCTATCTCTCCCTGTCTCTCCCCGTCTCTCTCCGTCTCTCCCCGTCTCTTCCTGTCTCTCCCAGTCTCTCTCCGTCTCTTCCTATAATTATTAATTAATTAAAGTATATTTTAATTTAATTTAATTTTTATTTTATTTTTATTTTACATTTTTATTGTTTTTTAGCTATATGGCGTGCGCTACGCGTATTGTTCTAGTATTACAAAAAGCTATTATTTTTTTATTCTAATAAGTACTTTATTTATGCATTAATTTATCTAATAAAGATGTATAAATAATTAACAGAAATGTGTGTATATATTTTAAACGTTATTATAAATTATAAATTTTCCATCGCGGTAATTTACAAATAAAAGTTAAATAATTCTAAAATTTGTCTATAGAGTCTGTATATTAGCTTTAAATTACAGTAGTTCTTCATTAAAATCCTAAATATAGTTTGGCAATTAAGATTAAAAATGTAATGTTGTCTTCAATCTGATAGAGAGAACACATGTTAAAAATGTCAACTTTCGTTCCAAATACTTCAGTTTTTGAATGGTCAATCTATTTATAATTACACCAATAATTGAATTATATTTAAATTTATATATAGCGCAAAAGTTTCAACGAATTCATAAAAAATTCATTTTACACTACACTATCTTAAGTTAACCTTATTAGTACCTACCGAATAAGTGTCTTTTTATTTTTTGAGATTTTCTTCTTTTAGTGTATTCAAACGGCAAGATATCAAAGAATGTAGTAGTTCAATTATTATAGTTAAAATTTGTAAGAACGTCTTTGGATTTAGATTGGTATATTTACCCAAGATGTGGACACTATCTTAAATTTCTAATGAAATTCTAGTGAAAATTTCGGGAAACGAGCTCGCAAAATTCCAACTGCCACATCTCCAATGTTGATATAAAAGTGGCCATAGAATTAATTACTAGAATTTTAGCAAAACTATCGACCGACGCGTTAAATAGATAAATACATTCGCGCTCTCGCAGAAATAGAGACGTGGCTGGAGATTGAGCGTGGTGCATCTCAGACGAAGTCCGATAATTCAGAGCCGCCGCTGTCGAAAAGCAGCGTTGCATTCAGGCGAATCAATCGCCGGTAGCGTTTCAATGCTTCTCCACGCCACGGACATCAATGACCGTCCAAAGAGGACGAACGGAGTTCCCTTTCGCGTGGTGAAAAGTTCCGCTCGCGACCGGTGCGGATGAGACAGCGGAAGAATCGCGAAGACTAGCGCGAAGGTCTGGCCCGTCCGATAAATACTGATTACGAATGCTCGGTTGGCCGCGCCGAGTAGCCGTTGTCGAATAGTCGGCCGGCCGACTCTTTTCTATTCGCGGGGAAACTTTCGAGGAGAAAATATTATGCTCACCTGCCTCTCGCTAAAGTGGAGCGATTCGAACGGGGGTTGCTGAGGCGACTGAAAGGCTAAGGGATCGTTTACACTGCAGTCGTACATTAAAGCTTACGTTTTAAAATCGTGTAGACACTAGTTTGTGAATCTATTCCCTTCGCGTAAGCCTGTGAAGCATGAGAAGTTTCGTTGAATTCGTTGGCGAAACTTTTCATTTTTCACGAGTTTACGCGAAGGTAGCAGACGTATGATCGATTCACAGACCAGCGCTATGACTTTAAAACGTAACTGCTGCGACTGTATTGTAGACGACCCTTAAACCGAGGAGTTAACCGAGTTCCTCTGCCCTTTTGCCGCGGAATGGTCTTGCTCGCAATCGTTCGGGGAAAAAAAATCTAAATCTTTTTTCCTCTCACGTCGAGTAGTAACTGGTGCTCGAATTCCCCTAAATGCCGCCCGTCCTGGACTCGTAGCAACAGAACAGGTTTCGCGGATATCAGCCGCCGCCACTTAGAAAGCGGGCTCGGGAGTTAACTCGAGCCAAACGCTCTTTCTCGTTTTCTCTGTGAGAACGCCTCACTCGACGAAATGTCTACGATGTCCACCATATAATAAGTTGACAATCAGTACGGTAATAAGGAAGAGCTGCCATGAAAAGGACATGGAGGAAGAGACATTGCGATTATTACATAGATGGATTTAAACAACAAAACTATTTTAGTATTGTGGCAACACTAACACATGATTAATCACGCCTAATCTCGCACTGTTATTATATCATGCATAGCGACGATATGCAGTTGAGTTTTTTCGTGTGCCAAAGAAAAATATACAGCGATTTAAGGTAACGTTCTGTTAGATGCTGTTAATATTATTGAATTCATGTAATAGTGCAAATAAATATATATCGATCAAAGAATAATTACATAAGATGACAAGTAACATTTATTTAATATTGTATCTGTAGAGATTATATTTCTTGTTTCGATGTCATATTTTTGAGGAGGATATAACAAAAATTTATGAAAGGGCCCTTTCCAGCATTTGTAAAAATAAACATTCAGATATAAAAGGTCTTTAGTTTTTTGTTCACACTTTGCAATTAAACGACTGTGATTAACGTACCCTTGCCTAATTAATAAGTTAAACTAAATCTGAATCTTTTTCTATGATTTTACCTTAATTTGATTATTTTTATGGGTTATTTTTATTTTGCTAACAATTAGAAAGTTTCTTTTATTCATTATGCTATTAAGCGACTGATTATTATAATTAATAAACGAAATTAAATCTAATATGTGTAATATTTTTTTAATTCTCATTAATGTTATTTATATGTTACATTATCTTTTTAATTTAATTATTTAAGAATTTCCTTAATTTTAGCATATACTATCCCTTTTATAAAAATCAATGATCCTTTCAATACGATCAATTTACAAAAACGCACTTTTTTTAAAAATAAAAGATAATGCATATAGAACTAATGATAAGATTGTTATCACAGTCGATTATTATTGTCCGATAATTGACGTTTCTAAAATATGACTAATAAAAACTAAAGTAATCCTTTAGTTTATTTACTATCTTATCTTGAATAAAAATGTCCCTTTCATGCTTTCTCTCCCCTACGATATCAGAGTGCAAAATGTCCGGGTTTGCGCGCTACAACGGTGGTTGATGAGAGTGCACATAGTCATCGCGTTGAATATGTTATGCGTCTCTTCCCCTCCCCTCCCCTCTTTCACCCCGTTTCTCGCTCCCCTCTAGATTCGTTATCTCAAAGCATTGTTATCTCAAATATCTTTAGAGGAAGATTTAATGTATCCAATATCACGTTACATATATAACTCAAGTAAAAATTTTGATTTTATATTAACCGTGCAAATTCAAGATAAGACAATATAGACTGTATTGTATTCTCCAAGTTCAACGGAATTTTTAGGGCTAATGTGGAATTAAAATTTCGAGAGAATTAGGGATTTTACAAGATATTTCTTGAAAAGAAAATATATATGTATTAATTAAAAGATATTACAGATATATTACTTGATGTGCGTGATAAATTGGAGAATTAACGCGCAGTATTAACATTATTCGCGATTATTTGGAAACGATCGTCTAGGGTATTGTATAAAAGTTGAAATACACGGGAAGAGTATATTTTTTCTCTCTCTTCTTCTTCTCTTTCTTCTCGTTTTTTATTAATGATATGGGGAATTCCAATGTCAATAGCTTGTCTCTTACTGAATAGTTCCCACTAATGATTGGTGAATTCTTAGTCTTGTCTACAATTGAATGTTTATCCTCCTAACGTACCGTTCCGATACTAATTTTCTTATCAGTAGAGACGATATCAATAACATTATTGGCAAGACTCACGTCTGCGCGATTAAGGTTGATTCTCAGCTGATTAGAATCTCTAATATCGCACGTCGTTTGGATAGTCGCAAAACACACGTCGAACTGTTTTAATCGACGCGTCACATTCGCAAGCAGATTTCTCAACTATCTTGATTTAACTCTTTATTTTAATAGCAACATGAATCTCGATAGACGAAAAGCTTGAAAATTCCTTCAATTTGATTTTAACACTGTTAAAGTATCTGAATTCTTTGAAAGTTTCCAGTTGACTAATGACGGCAGAAGTGGCATCATCTCGCAATAACCCAAAGAAGTTTGAATGTAAGATACTTTCTATCGGAATTTCATATTCTCTCTCCCCCCTTATAATTTCGAAGCGATTCTAACATTAATTAAAACGAATTTCACCGTTAGTCGCGAAGAGGCACTCTCGCTGCGCACATATTATTTCGGCCCGGGCGAAATTGAGATTTATTATTAGCCCCCATGTCAGAAAGCAGCGCGTTACAGCGTCATATTACTTCATATTTCTGGATTACGCCCTCTCTCCCTCGCGCGGCAACGGCGAGCATCCACGCACGAAATAGCCGTTTATCGTGCATCTTTTATCGTACGCGCCATTTCCCGGGTTGGGGATTTTTCCGCCACCCTCGGTCGTGCGTTGATAGCTGTACCTCCTAACCGTTCACGACGAAAAATGCAGTTTGTTTTAACTTAACGTAGCGGGAAATTTCGCGGAAATTGCTCGGTTACATCCCTGCATAATGGATGGCGATATCGGCGCGTACTTTGCGATCGCGACGGAATATCGCGGGCGACACGCGGGAAGCATCGCGGAAGCATTGTATCGGGAACCGACGGATATTCTCCCGCGACTCGCTAATTACCTTTTTATATTGTCCCGTAGGGTCGCTTACAGCGCCGCGTATCTCGCGTGTGTGCACGTGTGTGTATAACGTGGATGCATATAACGTCGTTTCGTCAGAGGCGAAACGAGACCGTTCCATAATGGGTATCGTGGCTCTCGCCGGCGTTTAGTATCCGACAGGGGGGAATCAGCATATCTGCAGCTGACTCGGCACAAAACGTACTCTAAATAATTCACATTTAATTACTGCCCGCTCTCTGTTTTCCCGGCGCGTAACGGCCGGATTCACTGCGTTGACTCTCGCTGCCCCTCGGCATTGAGCCAACATGACATTTAGTGATTCCATAGTTTCTTATGCAAACTGTTAAATAAAGCCTGATGCTCTCGCGGAAAAGCGTATCGCGTATTCCCGTAATTATAAGCGTTTTGGCGCCATAAGCGCCGCCATTGGCGGACCGTCGGGACGGAAAGAATACGAAAATTTTCGCAATTTAAGTCGATATACGGATTAGCGTTCGCGCTGACTAGTTTATGCATCGCGTAACGAATGTGCGATGTAATGTAAATGCATTAAGCACGCGCCGGAGCTATTGTCGATCGCGCGCAAACAGTCATTGGAATTGCAAACGCGACGGAAACTTTTGCAGATCGCAAATCGTGCGCGCATACGCAGCCTCGCGAGTTCGTACGGAACGTTGTAATTAGTTTGACATTGAAATCAGATAACTGAAGTAACGTTACTCGTCATTAATGCTGCCCGCTGTCGATGTAACTCGCGGGCGAGTTTAACGGAATATTAGTTTGCAATCAGTTTGGGAGATCGCAACGATGCGCCTCCATGTATCTCGCGTAGTATCAGACTCGGCCGAAGTTTCCACCACTCCGTAGAAGCATGTATTCAGCATGCAGTAGACACTATGCGCGCGAATCCCGGGCGGAGTTAGTCGGCGGACCAAGTTTAAATGTCTTCAAGATGTTCGTACTGACCCACTTGCGCGTAGACGGGCTAACCATTGGCTCCGGTCGGTGCGCTTCATCAACGAGGATACGTTCCAACACGCTCATCGCGACGACGGTAACAATATGCGACATAGCTAGAATGAACTTGGCGAACGTACCGACTTTCTTTTTGCTTCGTCAATGCGTCAACGCATTTCCATCTCGCGCGTCGTGTGAAAAAAATCAAACAATCCGACTCATTTCAAACATTTCAATTAATGTTATTTCACTTCTTCGAACTCACCTTCTAAAGTATTAATGTATCTTCTTCATTAAAATGCTGTACTTATGATTGGTAACGCAACTACAAATATAGCACTGCAATCTCGTTGAAGGAATCAGATAATAATATATGCGGAGGAATGAGCTACCACAGGAGCCAAAATATAGCTGTGAAAGTTAAGACGTGTCACTGAAATAAGGACACTTTCTAAATTTCTTGAATTAAAACCTTATTTAAAACGAGTGAGAAGCATTCGCTCGAAGGAATAGTGAAAATATTGCTACTCGAAATCGCAAAAATGAATGTTTCGCTCAAACTTAGAGTAAATTCTGACACCATGATAAGACTACCTATTTGTAATTTTTTTTATTAACCCTTAGTGGTCCTACATGGGTATTTCAAGTCCAGACGGTTTCTATTCATAGAAATGTCTCAACACGTTGAAGGGTCCCAAATTTCCTGCCCTACCTAACAAATACACAATAAAGTATTTGTTTTAGAACAAACAAGTATTTATTTTAGAAACTTGAGTGTATATCCGTGAATTTTTACAGATTTTTCAAATCACTTTAAAGATATGATAAAAGGGTCGGACTCGAAAGATCTATGTATGGCCACATGTAGTGCCGTTTTTCACATAAACCACTAAGGATTAAAATATTAATGATAATCGATATTAAGTATAACAATATTTGGTAATCTTCTGAAACATTATATATATATATATATATATATATATATATATATATAAATCATATATAAAAAAGAAATAATGCAATTTAATGCTGTTCTAATAGAATAATCATATTACGCCTCTAAATATATAAGTTTGAATCAGAAAGTATAAAATAACATAAATTGATCACGTGATTTTGCGATAGAGATCCAATTGCGTACCACATTGCGATTTCAAGAAAAGAAAATCCCAATGCTTGCGATATATATATATAGCAAAATCGCACATCCTTATTTCAAATCGGAGTGAGAACAAATGCCAACATCGCACTGAAGCGAGGAGCAAGCCGGCACTTGATATCGATACTGCAATTTTAAATACTGATGAGTCCACATAGCGACGTGAAACAAGAAGCAACCTCTTTAGCACACATTTTCGCACGTGTCTATGTCGCTCTTTCACTGTCCATTCTAATCGAGTGTCGCGATCGATTAAAGTACGGCAAACACGTTCGC
The DNA here is from genome assembly GCF_010583005.1 of Odontomachus brunneus. Lineage (NCBI taxonomy): Eukaryota > Metazoa > Arthropoda > Insecta > Hymenoptera > Formicidae > Odontomachus > Odontomachus brunneus. Next base: position 304,387 of record NW_022639587.1, on the reverse strand, counting down.
ACGAGTAACACGCAACCTCCTTTATTCGCGATCGATTTGTTCAGATTCTTTACTTCGTCCCGTCCACTGTAACAATGACGAGATTAATGAGGAGAGTAAAGGAATGATTATCTTGGTTATTTGCAAACTGGTGAAAGATTGTTTTGTTCAATTTTATAAGTTCTACTCGCGCACGAACGTTGGCCCGCATTGTGGCAGACATTGTAAATACATTTCCAATGCCAATGAAGAAAATATCAAGAGATTGTGAAAAGACAAAACTTGTTGTTTCACATATCATTAATCATACAAGCTGTTTTATATATCCATTAATTATACAGTTACACTTCTGGAGTTAGGTGTGTACAGACGGACTCGTTAAATCGATAGAGAAACCTCGTACTACTTTGTGTAGATTCTGCTAAAGTAACTATTGAAATATTAATAAAAGAAAATTATGAAAGAATAAAATATTAAAGAAAGAAAATATTAATGAAAGAGAATATTAATGAAAGAATGGTCAATTAATGCGAGCAATTTACGTTCATAAAATATGTAGAAATAGCTGCCACTTTCTTAACTACTCGAACAAAAATGTGCGCTTTTAAGCTAAATTTAAAATTTTCAACTAATAAATTTATATCTCACAGTAAATATTTTACCTGTGATAGCCAATTCTTAGTAATGGCAGCAAAACGATTAATCTTGTAGCTCGAATCAGCCACTGAGATTTAAGTTGATACTAAGTCATTTCTTTTGCGTGTAGCGACTGTTCCTATTATAGATTCAGTTTGCAAACACAGACAGTATCATCGCACGCGAGGCGCATGGAAGCCGTTAATTCCACTGCCGCAAATACAGAAAGTTGCTTTTGGTATAGCGTATAACGAATTTGTGTACTGCAGATTTTGCAGTGCAATCTTACTCTTTCACTGATCCAAATCAGTGGAATATATGACCGAGGAATAAAGTGGGAGTATTTCTATTGAATAATAATGTATATATTCACTGATTATCGATAAAATACTCCTTGTATTGAATCAAACAGGAACATTATTGTTGATACATTCTAAGAGAACACATTTTCCAATTTGTAACGCGTCGCCGTTCGCCGGATTGTTAAATCGATAAGAAGACGCGCATGATATTAGGCACGATAACGGAATATTAGTAGTAGTCATAATCTTTATTCGCCCTTTTCGAAGTAAAACAACTCCCAATTGCTTTACAATTTCATCTTTCTTTATCCCTTTTCTTCTTTCTCTCTCTCTCTCTTTCTCCCTCTGTTCCTCTTTCGCTCACTCTCTCCTCTCTTCTTCTTTAACTTTTTCAACTTTTTTTACCTCTATTCTCATTAAAGATCTTCCTCACACTCTCCCTCCTACCGTACTTTCTTCAGTCCACATATTTTCCCAAAACATACTTCCATGATTCTTCTTCCCACCCACATATTTTACACCCTTCTTCTTCCCAATATCTCCCTCTATTCTTCTCCTATCCTTTCGTTCTCTTTTTCAGTTACTTTGGTAATCCTATCGTTTTTATTTCTTTATACGATGCGTTATATTTCGATCTCTTTTTATATAGTTCTTGTCCTTGCTCGTCTCTTTTCTCCAATTGCTCTCTAATGCTTTCTTCACTTTCTCTTCTCATCCTTATTTCAATCAACGATACTCCCTTCTCATTTCATAAAATCTCTTCCTTTCCTCCTTCCACTTCTGGTTTTTCCCCTTTTTCTCCTTCTTTACCCCTTCTCTAAAAATCTCTATTTTTTTTCTCCCTTTCCTATTTTCCAGCTTTTCTTCATATCTTATCGCTTTCATTCCCAGTCTTGCTCTCGTTTTCTCTGTCGAAGAGAAAGATTATCATTCGTCAATATATTTGTAACAAGTAACGAGCGATACACCCCGTTCGATCAAATCCCTTTTAAGATCGCCAAGACTGCAATCGGCAGTTTCTCCCTAAATCGCGCAGTCTCGGCACGAAGTAATTATCGTCCGCGACCGGCGCATCCCACCTTCGTGCGATGTATGCACTCGTCGGTGTGCCGGATAACTTTAACACGGAACACGCATACTTCGAATGCGGCTTGTTAAAAGTTTCCTGGTTAGACGGAAATGGATTTTGCATTCGGCGGTGGGCGCGCGCGACTCGTGTAGGCACGAAACAACTTTACGATGTCGACTGCTTCTCTCGTTTCGCGACGATCGACCGTACGACCGCGTGACAAAGAAATCTAACCGGAACGACGAACGTGCAAAAACGTCGTTGCACCCTTTCATTCTCTCATGGAGGAAGAAGAAAGGCAACGATACAACGTACTTAAGACATTCATTTGTTTATTGACAACTTCTCTTCATATGTCACATTATATTTCAATTGTGTAAAACAGACTAATTTGTTTATATGAAAACATATAAATAAAAATGTCGTCGTCATGTGACATTGGTCGTCATGGACAAACATATTAAATCGAAAATTTTAAGTAAAAATGAACTAATAGTAAAGTTATGCATGAATAACCTAACTCACAAAATTATGGTTTTAGAGTTTTTGTGGATAATCCATACGTCTTTCTACATAAAACAAGAAAGATCCAAGCTTCATGAGTATCTAAAATTAATGAAAAAACAGTTTGCTTTCTGTGTTTTCTTTCAATTTTCTTTTTCAGTTTTCTTTCAACATTGTTGTGTCTTTTTACCATTTTTTAATAGTTAAGTTTATCAATGATTACGCTTAAGGAGAAGAAAATTGGCTATAACTTGACTTCTTGAACACTTGCGAAGAACTTCAGCTACCTATATTTTTTGTCACACGGAAAAAAATTTCAGTTAACTGAACGAGAATCTGACGAAAAACTTGCTGATGTAGATATTATATATATGTTAATGTGACCAAAATTCGTCGAACAATATAAATAAGCCTCTAAGATTAACTAACTATAAAAAACAAAGGGCTAAAGTCGTACGCCGTTATAGAAGTGTGAATTTTACTCTTTTCTTTTTTATTAAACAAAATTACGAAAAATATACAATAATGTATACTCATGGTCAGAAAAATTGTCGTGTAGATTTTTTTCTGTAAGTTTCGAAATCTATTCGTCTTGTTCAATGAGAATTGGTTCTTTTATTAGAAAATAAATTCTTCCGTTAGACAAGAAGGATGAGTTCCTGAACTTACAAAAGAAACCAGACAATCTTTTCGACTACGAGTGTTTGTGTTGTGACTTTTGATCATTTTCAGTATTAATATCAACGAAATAATAACTACAGTCAAACCCTTAATACAGCAATTCAAACATGATAATGACGACAATCCTGGTGGCGTAATGCAAATTTTTTTTGTAATTAAGTTTAGCTAAAAAAGAGAGAAAAAGTTCACGCTCCTACAACAGCGTATAGCTCTTATTAGCCCCTTGTTTTTTATAATTTGTCTAAACATTCAGCTATATTAAAACTCGGTTGAAATAACTGAGAGCAGTTGACTGATGAGGAGAAATCTCCTACAGGTATCCTCTGTTCCTACAAGCGAATTTTTCATCTGGTCTCCAAGTAACAGAAAATTCAGTTACACTAACAAAGTTATTTTTCCGTGCATATATCATCTCCATTTTTCTCGAAACGTGCTTCATGTGAGTTGGGTTATTCTTGTATAACTACGGCCAACTTGAATTGAGAAATCGTTGCATATCGCATGTATAACGCTAATAGTGAACGTATTAGCCTTAGAATATTAACGTGTAAAGGGGAAGACGGTTCAAGCGCGCACATCTGTTAACTTTTTCCACCTGACATTTTTTAACAGCAATTAGTCAAAGCGGAAACATCGTAGCGGGCTGATGAAAAGATAACTTCTCTTTCGGCTTTTTACCAGGTCACATCGCGCGCGTAACGCCTCATAAATTTCACGGGGAACAAATGGAAAGATAAGCAAACAGAGCGTACGGAATCGCATAGGCGGCGCGCTTGCTTTTTCTTCTTTTTCCGCGAGCTTGCGCGCGAAATGGCCTTTGACGTTCGCAGTTAGGCAGAGGCAAAAAAAAATAATACATAACGGAGTGCAGCGAGAGAATTAACGGGCGAGAAGGTGGCGATACGTATCCACGACTCGTCCGTTCTCCCGCGGAAGCTGAAGTGAAAGAGAATTCGCCGGATCGCTCATAAAATCCCGCCTGACACGACGCGATTTATGCCGGCGCCGCCCAAGGATTACCACATTTCCCTCGACGCACGGAACCTGCGCTGGGAAGTGTCTCGGCTCGAGATTGCGCCGCGTTATCACCCGCGAAAATGGTCGGCGAAGGAGGAGGTGTGACGGCGATACGAAGGGACAAGAGGCGGCGGCGGCGACGAAATAGGTGGAAGCCTCTTAATGCGTCTGTAAAGAGCTATGCAGCGAGAACAGTAATCGATCGGGAATAGCTTTATGATGCTTCGACGAGCAATAGAAGGGAGGAAAAGTAGGTGGGAGGGTAATCCTTGGTAACGTATCGAGCTTTTTTTCCCGTTGAAAAAGACTTCCGTGAAGTAACTCGGTATGACATGAACGACCGCGAAGAAGAGAGAGAGAGAGAGAGAGAGTGAGAGAGAGAGAGAGAGGAGGAGTCGGCGTTCACATGAAGAAAGGGCCGCAAAAAATCGACCGATTTATTAACGTGCCGCCAGCGGCGTGCTGCCATGTGCGTGGCTACGTCTAAGTGAACTCTTTTGACGGCGCACATGATCGCTCCGACGAGCATACATGGACGGACGTACGCTTCAAACAGCGCGCGATCGGAAGTTTTTGCTCGCTCGTTCGCTGGCTCGCTCGCTAGCTCGTTGCCTACAGCACGCCACGGCTAGCCTCGCTCGCTATTCTCTCGCGTGATATCAATTCGCGCTCTGTTTATACGTACCGTTTATACTTTGTGTGTCGCGCGAGAGAGTCGCGGCGGCGCGCCGCACTTTTACGATGTCCGGAAATATCATAAAATCGTACAAAACGATTTTCACGACGGGGGTTGCGCGCTGCACTCTCGACGACGACGACGACGATGGTGACGCAATCGACGAATCGATGAGCGCGCGCGCGCAAGAGGGAAACTCGTCGTAAAAACAAATATCGCTTAAGTATTATACGGTTCGTAAAATTCGTCACGCAGCTAACAAGCGTAATACCCGTCCAGGGCGATGTAGTAGCGCCGTTTGACGTGCCACTTACGTTAAAATGTATCGTAGCGTGCGCTTGAGTGTTCAAACGGAAGTGCCGTTCTTTCTCTCTCTGTCTCTTTATCTCCCTTTTTCTCTTTCTTTCTCCTCTTCTTCTTCCCCCCCCCCCTCTCTCTCTTTCTCCCCCCCTCTTTCTCTTTCTCTAGTACTAATACATAAACAATATTAATTTCAATGAAATATCAAACATTATATATGTGATGGAACTATTTGCTAGGGAGATTAAGTAATTAAAAGTTTGGTTTTTTCAAGTATTAGAACAATAGATGCGCGCGCCATATAGCTAATAAAAAACAATAAAAAATGTAAAATAAAAATAAAACAAAAATCAAATTAAATTAAAATATACTTTAATTATTTAATAATTATAGGAAGAGACAGGGAGAGACAGGGAGAGACGGGGAGAGACGGGGAGAGACGGGGAGAGATGGGGAAAGATGGGGAGAGACGGGGACAGAGGGAGAGACAGGGAGAGACGGGGAGAGATGGGGAGAGACAGAAAAAGACAGGGAGAGATGGGGAAAGATAGGAAGAGACGGGGAAAGACAAGGAGAGACAGGGAGAGGCGAGAAAAGACAGGGAGAGACAGGAGAGGCAGGAGAGGCAGGGAAAGGCAAGGAGAGGCAAGGAGAAGCAAGGAGAGGCAAGGAGAGACGGGGAGAGACAGGGAGAGACAGGGAGAGACAGGGAGAAACAGGGAGAGACGGGGAAAGACAGAAAAAGACAGGGAGAGATGGGGAAAGACAGGGAGAGACGGGGAAAGACAAAGAGAGACAGGGA
>NW_022639587.1:284547-298411 GCF_010583005.1 Odontomachus brunneus | reverse complement strand
ATAGGAAGAGACAGGGAGAGACAGGGAGAGACGGGGAGAGACGGGGAGAGACGGGGAGAGATGGGGAAAGATGGGGAGAGACGGGGACAGAGGGAGAGACGGGGAGAGACGGGGAGAGATGGGGAGAGACAGAAAAAGACAGGGAGAGATGGGGAAAGATAGGAAGAGACGGGGAAAGACAAGGAGAGACAGGGAGAGGCGAGAAAAGACAGGGAGAGACAGGAGAGGCAGGAGAGGCAGGGAAAGGCAAGGAGAGGCAAGGAGAAGCAAGGAGAGGCAAGGAGAGACGGGGAGAGACAGGGAGAGACAGGGAGAGACAGGGAGAGACGGGGAGAGACGGGGAGAGACGGGGATAGAGGGAGAGACAGGGAGAGACGGGGAGAGACGGGGAGAGATGGAGAGAGACAGAAAAAGACAGGGAAAGATGGGGAAAGATAGGAAGAGACGGGGAAAGACAAGGAGAGACAGGGAGAGGCGAGAAAAGATAGAGAGAGACAGGAGAGGCAGGAGAGACAGGGAGAGGCAAGGAGAGGCAAGGAGAGGCAAGGAGAGGCAAGGAGAGACGGGGAGAGACAGGGAGAGACAGGGAGAAACAGGGAGAGACGGGGAAAGATGGGGAAAGACAGAAAAAGACAGGGAGAGATGGGGAAAGACAGGGAGAGACGGGGAAAGACAAAGAGAGACAGGGATAGGCGAGGAAAGACAGGGAGAGACAGGGAGAGACAGGAGAGGCAGGGAGAGGCAAGGAGAGATAGGGAGAGACAGGGAGAGACAGGGAGAGACAGGGAGAGACGGGGAGAGACGGGGAGAGACGGGGATAGAGGGAGAGACAGGGAGAGACGGGGAGAGACGGGGAGAGATGGAGAGAGACAGAAAAAGACAGGGAAAGATGGGGAAAGATAGGAAGAGACGGGGAAAGACAAGGAGAGACAGGGAGAGGCGAGAAAAGATAGAGAGAGACAGGAGAGGCAGGAGAGACAGGGAGAGGCAAGGAGAGGCAAGGAGAGGCAAGGAGAGGCAAGGAGAGACGGGGAGAGACAGGGAGAGACAGGGAGAAACAGGGAGAGACGGGGAAAGATGGGGAAAGACAGAAAAAGACAGGGAGAGATGGGGAAAGACAGGGAGAGACGGGGAAAGACAAAGAGAGACAGGGATAGGCGAGGAAAGACAGGGAGAGACAGGGAGAGACAGGAGAGGCAGGGAGAGGCAAGGAGAGATAGGGAGAGACAGGGAGAGACAGGGAGAGACAGGAATAAGTTTTATCGATTGTTGCTATGCTGACTAGATCAGAATTTGGAGATTGTGATCCTTTTGGGCATACAGTTTTGTTATGTATTGTAACATTACTTATTGCGGAATTCTTTATTATTTGTATTAACTCTTGTTTATTCGTAATTACATTTTATTATTATATTTTGATCGGCATGTACACAGTAATGTGGGAATGGTTAACGGTGAACTTGTTAATATTGCACTTTAGGGGACTATGTCCTGGAGCACATAATAAAAGGCGATTCTTTCTCCCTCTCTCTCTCTCTCTCTCTCTCTGCGTACGTGCGGGTTAATTCGTAATGACGGATACACGTACGAATACCGAAGCGACAGCGCGGAAGTGATAATTGCCTCTAATTAGCGAAAGATGCCGGCGGTTTCGATATGTTTGCGCAGGGGCTGCTTTTTAAGTCCCTGCCCGCTTAGCCGGGGCAGGCCCTTTGTTAAATGAACGCTGTTTAAACGATAACTCGATCAAAGGAGCCCGGTTGAACCGAACAACGGCATTTAATTAACAAAAGTGCTCACCGAGAGTTTTACCGCCGCCGAGCCCTCCTATCCCGGAGGGAGACTCACTTGGAATTCCTCCGTTCTCCTCCTCGCTCTCTCACCCTCGCCCTCGCCCTTACACGTCCTCCGTGCCTCTGTTCTTCTTCGTCGACTGCTGGAGAATAATTGTGAAAACGCAGTGCCGCGCCGAGCGGTCCCGTCGGATTTGCTCTCGCATCTTCCGCTCTCTCCATCTTCTATTATAACCATTCCGTTCGTCGTTCACCATTTCCCCGCTACTTTCGCCTGCCACTCCACCTTCGGAAACGCCGCCGTTGAGTGTGCGATTTTAATAATATTTTTGCCCCACGGTTGTTAAGCCGGCTAACTTGTCGCTCCCGTATCCGCTCCGCGACCATCGTGCACGCGTGCTCACAATTTTCGAGGCGCTCGGGAAAAACGCTCGGTCGAATGAAGAGCTTTTTTGGGAGAGCGTATCCCCACGGCTGGGAAATAGGAAAGCTCTCGCTGTATCTAGAAATAAATTCAATTATTTGCCGAAGCGAGGTAAAAAAAATAAAATTCTGATAGGTTGCCAACGTCTGTATTGTTATTTGTTTGCTGTATCAACCCCTAACGAAACGAAATATTTTTTTTGCTCGGTGATTGAATAAAAAATGGATTTTCTACTAGACACACACAATGCATGCCGGATTTCGGAATTAGAAGTTGTCTTTATTTAGTGTCGGATAATGCTGATTGAACGTTTAGTCGAGAAATTAACGCTCGCGCTCAGCCTTGTCATCTTCATTCCGCGATAAAAAATTAAAAAAAAAAAACGCAAAGCACACCGTGATAGAAACAGAATGCGATCTGTCACACATCGGATCTGTCGCAAGATGAAGGAAATTTACGTTGTTGCTTCGCGAGATAAATTATTGTTGCGAGCAAATAGCGCGCGTGACGAAGACGTGCAGGGTTCGTTCGCGTCGATTATGCTCGCCGGGTTAACGAGCGCAAAAATCCGACAATTTATAATACGATAACTACTAGCGGGAACGTATGAGAAATATCGACGGGCTCATACAGATTGATGGGACGGACGAGAAACGCGTTGCAAGTTTGCCTTAAATCTTCTCAGCAGGGAGTAAAAGTCATGCACGTCGTAAAGCCGAGCGGGCGTCGATAAAAGGGCGAAGATGAAATGCTTGCACATCGATTTGTTTGTTCTCTTTCCTTAAGCGTCGGAATGCCCCGCAACCCTTCTGTCGCATCCTCGATCGCGTTTGATTCCCTTCGACCCCGTTTCCCCGCTACCTCTCAGTCCTTCCTCTTCTCTTCGCGCTGTCTCCGTTCGAATCCGATTGACACGGGAATCCTGCTTAAGTCTCTCTCGTTCGCGTTTCGTTTATAGGACTCCTTTTTTCTATACTTACGCTTTACTTATTTCAGCAATTTATATAGACGTGTTACGCTTCGATTCCTCACTCTATTACCTTAAAAATAGCAATCTCTCTCTCTTTTCCCCCTCTCTTTTTCTCGCTTACTTCATGTTACACAGAGCGACATTATTTAAAAACGCCAATTAATCCTTTGAGCTATACATTTTATTTCTCGGTGAAGTCTCTTCAAACTTGGTATATTTTCGAATTTCGAAGCTGCTAATTACGAATTTAAAATTAGAAAATTAAAATCCGAATTGGCGTGTCCCATATGATAACCATAAATTTTCAAAATTTAAAATTCCGTTTTTAGAATTATCCGTAAATAATGACGATGTTTCCTCGATATGAAAAAGAAATATTTACATTTTTTAATAAAAAACTTGCATCACAAATATATTATCAATATTTTAATAGTTTTTTATAAAAAATAGAGCTCGCAGAAAATTCTAAAAAAAATTGTGAAATACTGTTAGCTGTTCTTGATAAACTATTAATGTTTTGCCATGTCGAGTCCTAGTAATTAATTTTCAAATGATTTTTGTCTGAAGAAAATATCTTTTTTAACGTTTTTTTATTTGTTTATGATAATTTAATAATTAAACATTCACATTATTTTTTACTTATGAGAGTGTATAGTAATAATATATAATCAACTATGTTTGCCGAGATAAGTTTATTATAATTATTGAAAGTAAAAAAGATGTTAGGTGAGACGCTGACATCGCACTATGGCTCAAAGAGTTAATGCCAAGTGTCAATTAATACACACTACAATATACCTGATATCACATTTTTCCGAAAGAAAATAAAAAAATTAACGTCGCATCTGTCATGTGAATTCGATATGTAGGAATATGGTCGAGTTTTTTAATTCATTGATGGATCCATCGCATGATGCGCAAATGCAATGTTTCGCTGTATTTACGCATCATGCAATGGATCCATCGATGAATTAAAAAACTCGCCTTATATTATTTTCCAACTATTTCCAAAGAGACATTACGTAGCTCTACTTATCAGAGGCATAAGTACACGTTATGTCGTTCATTGACATCGCGTTTTGTGACTGCGGCGGAGCCATTAATTTTACTCGTTTACAGCGGGCATGTAAAATCGTGCATCGTTTACATAGGCAATTCCGGACGCCGCGAACACCGATTCATCATCGACCCGAACACCGCACGGAACATTTCGTTCCGCGGCCCGGTATTCCGAACGTGCATTTTCCGCGGAATTACACCATCCCTTCTTAAATCGCCCAGCCGGAAAGCGCGGAACGAATTTCAGTTACCAGCCTTAGCAAATATTCGCTCAACATCGCCGACTCGATGCAACTGACAGCAAAAGCAGACGATTCTCAGAAAGTTCTGGCGAATCCTATCCACGTACCTTGTGGCGGTGGCACCTTGTGATTTCGCGATCCGCCGTCTCTCCTTTTTGTTATGCCCGATGAAAATCGCCCCAGCGTCGTCCTACGCGAGTCCCGCCGGTTAAAAAATCCCGGGGGACGAAGAGCGTTTAAAAGGAGAAGGAGAGCGAGCGAGCGAGCGAAAGAGAGAAAAAGATAGAAAGAAAGAGCAAGAGAGAGAAGGAGACTCGTTTCCTCGGAGACCTATTTTCGCGATAAAAGAACCGAGGAAGGATTATAACTGAGGATCGCGAAGAGAGAGAGGTAAGGCGCGAGAGGACGGTGTGTGCGCGAGAGCAAGGATTTTCGCCGGAAGGATATACTCAGCGGAGCGACAATTCAACCGATTCCGTTGCGCTTTGACGATTGCATAATTGACCGCGTTGTAATTAAGGCACGCGGACTCCGTTGCAGCTGTTAATTAAATGATCCCGTCAACATCATCGTTCGCAGGCACGTACCGAATTTCTGCCCCGAATCTAACGTGGATTTCTCCATTTCTCGCCTCTCCTCCCCCCCCCTCTCTCTCTCGCGTTCGTGGAGGGTCGCGCTGCGGGCGCCCCGCGAATTAACAGAGGAGTGGGTACGCCGGTAACCTCGATGAGGAGGAGAATAGTACGGCTATGAGTTCCAGCCGGAGTTGCGAGTGAGTTATGTCTCCTCCGTGGAACTCCATCCCCCGTCCGAGGAATTCCTATTCAATTTAACGTATCCCAGCAATATCTGCTAATTTCGTCTCACATCTTACGAGTTTCTTCGCGCTCGCCCGTTCGTTCTCGCGCTTTTCTTCCCCATGCCGGCGCCTATCTTGTACTTTTTGCCGCTCGCCGCCGAGAGCTCCACCTGAAAGGTCCTTTCAGACCCGCTTCCCCATTCCTTTTGTGCCGTGCCGTTTTCGGTTGCTTCTTCGTGCGGGCGAAGCGTAAGAAGCGTTCAGTGCGAATAGGAGGAGTCTTTTCCGCAAAAGACTCTTTGGCCGGCCGGCTCTTTATCCCGGTCGTCTCTCCAGGCGGGAGAGCGATCTCGCGCCAGAAGTGCGTTTTAACAGATTTCACGGTAAGGGAGGAGACACGCAGCAGTCCGCGATATATCTACGACGGAGGAATGTCCAGAGCTCGGCTTCGATCTCATTGCACTAAAAGTGCCGGCCAAAACATTCATTCGGTCGTGCAGTCGTACAATCCGACACCACCGACAAATGTCCGACGTAACGCATTTTTCCTCACGCCTTGGAAGTACGCGACGCGCATCTTTCAACCGCAACTGCCTCAGAAACAGAGAAAGAGAGAAAAAAGGAAAAAAAATCGCGCGCACTCTCGAGGAAGCGCGACTCGTGAAACCGCACCGTCCCAGTCACGTCCCGTGCGGAAGAAAACGCACTTATCGACAAAGCGCGCCTTGAGTGATTTATCGTTGACATCATTATAGCATCATCGAGGAACTCGCGCAGAGCGGGACGAGATTAAATGTTTATTCTGTTAATTGCCCCGCTCCGCGGTGGATTCCACCCGCGGAGCAATTATTCGCCCGTCGATTGAAATTCTGCGGTCTTAGCCGAAAGGTAATTAACTTTTAATCGAGAAAGTTCAGCGGCTGCGGGGTTGCCCCGTCTCTCGCCGAATTACTTCTTGCCTATTTCTCACCCTATCCTTCCCTTTCGACGACCCTTCCCGGGCTCCTCGGCCGAGTTCCTGCCACTCAACGTGTCTAAACGTCCAATCGAAACGCTCGCGCTGCGCGATATACCCGCTGCCGCCGAATGCTAGGCGTTTCTAAGCTACGTTACAAGTTTCGCCGTTCGCAGCGGAGCCGAGATCGATGCGCATTCTTCTTCGGCAATGAACGCGTTGGATCGTGTTATTCGCAGCGGGCGCGCCGGGACTGACTTTTATTTAAAACGCAACAAATTCGCGCGTCAGACGCCATCCGAGCGAAGCGGCGGATAAAGGACGCGCGCGCTCGCACGGGAAGACGAGTAAAAAGTGCAAACAAAAACTGTACGGTTTGGTAGAGGCTCTCTCTCTCGCGCGCAATTGCGCCGTTACTTTAACAGCCCGCCGCCGAAAGCGGATCACTCTCGCATTCAAGAGACACGTTATCACGTCTCGCCGCATCACGGGAATTTCGAGTATTTTCAATTTCCTACGGCACACATATATACACAACAGTGAACGAACGAACGAGCGAGCGAGCGAGACTGCACGAGAGCGAGAGCGCGTTCGCCCTCTCGTAGAGACGGCCGCAGCGGCTTCGCAGCCGCCAATAAAGGACAACCATGCGGAATCGGCCGCGCGCGTGCTGCTTCCAACAAAATCGGCCGTCGAGTGTACACGACGCAAACGAGAAGACGCACATCCGCGGACAGATATCGCGCCTCATCGCACCAAAGCGGTCGTCCAATTACAAACAGCTTCCGAATTCGAGCCACGTATACTCTTACTGCACTCTCGCTGTTGTTACCCCTTTGTTTGCCACCGACGCGCTTCTTGCCACGCGCTTCAATTTGCAATCTGCAATTTCCGTGATGCAGCCGTGCTGCGCAAACGCCCGTCGCGTGACCTCACAGGGCGAGTAACGACCGTCGCGATGACGACGACGACGACGACGACGATGACGCGACGCTACGATGGCGTTATCTCAAATTTACGACATCCGGCTGCGACATGAAATCGGATAAGACTCCAATTTCAGCGACGAGTAATTTTATCGATAATTCCGGTGACGAGTTAGCAAAAGCACACTTTGAGAGAAAATGAGAGAGAGAGAGAGAAACAAGAGGTATTGCGATGAATGGGAGATATCGAAAACGTAGGTTTATGTAAGCTGACTAAACGTTCTCTTTTCCCGGAACAGTCCCGATTTTCCACCCTTTGTTCTGGATTTTCTTGAATATTACCCAAAACGTCGACTTTTCCCGAATTCGGCCAAACTGTCCCGATTCAGAGAATTTTTAAAGTGTTTCTGATAAAGAGAAAGACCTTTTCGAAAAACTTCACAGCTCTGTCAAATGCAGTTTTGTTTCTTCTTCTAGTAATTTTGATTCTTTCGCTACCAATATACACATGTCTCGATATATATATGTTTTCCCCGCCATTAATAACAACCTTATTCTTTTGACTAAACAACTGTTTTGGCATTCACACAGAACACATCAGCTACCATTCTACTTATTACCGCGTTGGAACAAAAACTCAAGTGGTATATCAATGCCCTAACATATATAAATGTAATATATATTATATATTATATTATATATATAACATTATATATATAAATTTTCAGTGATATTCCCCTCCCTCCACTTTACTCGACATATATATGATACGTCGAATTTGGGGCTGGGAAATCTAGTCACATTAGTTTATGGCCTAATTTACATCATGTATTTAATACACGTACTAAATAGTAACTTTCTATTAAATAATCTTAATATTGACAATGCATATCCACCACAACGCATTCAATCGATACGTCTTCTTGATGAATATTATACCAGCTTAATATATCGCTGTTTATATATATCGTCGATATTAAGATTATTTAATAAAAAGTTACTATTTAGTACGTGTATTAAGTGCACGATGTAAACCTATGACTACTCGCATATACGACGCGCGAATCTCACGACAATAACTTTCCAGCCGGAACGGGGAAAGTCGAAGTCTTACTATCTGCGCCAATCGCTTTACGTACTTTTTTTTAACGGTACGAGAAAGGAACTCGCGTACTCGTCAGTACCCACGGCAACATTTTATTCTTCCGGCTCGCTGTTAGATCGGCTCGATCAGTCGATGGGTCCATCAACGATGAATCGAAATAATCAAGTACAGATGGATTTGCATACAACGCGAGGGTCGGCTACATCCCTGTAAGTCACCGTGAAAGGATTCCTGATTGCGCGCCCGTTCTCTCCCACCCCACTCGACAAAAGGGACGCGTCCCTACCTCTTTGATCGAACGCGCTGCCTCTGTTCTCTTTATCGAGATCGCATTAGCCGAACGAGGAACGAGGAAAAAGAATTCCAATATCGCGCAAAAATTTGTCTCCGGGCGGCCAATAGTTCGCTCGAAACGCTAAGCCGGATTTTTATTTCTTGTTCGGCACTACAAACTCGGCGGGCGCGAAACAGTAATAAGTCAAACTAAAACAGAATATATCCGCTCTTCATCCGGAAAGCCGGATTTGACTTCAGTTTTGAGATTTAAACTAACAAACACATACGCCGACAGTTCTCCCGATGCCGGTAAAAGTAGTGGTGTTAATTTCCTGTCGGGAAATACGAGGCATAGTCGGGAATACGAGGTGACTTGTTATGCGCTTATAAGAGAAAACGCGTATTAAAAGTATTTCAGGATTACATCTTTTTGGAGTGATAGAGAATCAAATAAAGAATCAAACCCGATATAGTGTGCATGAAACTTTAATGCGGTTAAAATTAACACGCAGAGAGATATGAGGGTCGTTCAAATAATAGCCTGATACAAAAAATATTTTGCATTTATAAATTAGAACTATAGACGGCCTATGAAAAAGTAAATATTAAAAGGAAGTGCGCACAAAAATAGTAAATAATTTACTATATAATCATCAAGTAATACACAAACGTTCCTATATTGGATCTTTATCAACGTGAATTAATCTTTACGAAATACATCTTATTGTTAATAACACGCATGATGTTATTTTGTAGACGTCATTTGGTGTCATTCATGTAATCCTTGTTGGAAGAAACGAAGAAAATCATAATTTTATTTTGCTCGTGAAGTGTGTATCATATTTGAACCAGAGACAAGGAGGGAGGGAAATGAACAACTCCAAAAATCAATACGAACACAATCCCCATTTTCCAGTCATCATTACAAGATGATGGAAACGAGAGTTATGGAGTTCATCCTAAATAAATTTAGAGTGAAACAATGTATAAAACTGTTTGAAAGTCAAAACATAAATTAGAAGTCAAGTTACTAAGTTAGAACAAAGTTATCTATCAACTCTGCTCAAAAAATTTAAAAACATTTTTTAAATGTAAATAATATTTAATTAAATTTCAATATCAATCTCAAGTAGTTTTCAAGAAAACCCAATAAATATCATTAACTCGACTTAGATCTCCAAATATATATCGATGGCAATCTTATGTATTCGCAACCAGCATCGGAATAGTTCACCCAGAGCGTCTCAAAGTCAAACATTACGAAATTTGTGAGTCAAGAAACTTACATAACAACACGGTAAATAAATATTATCTAGCGATTACCGTGTCACTCTGTAAATTGATTCTATTATTTTGTTGTTTTTATATAGGGCATTATTTCAGAGATTTTCTACATCGAGATTCCGAATCCAGGATATTTTATATAATTTTGTATTTATATTGAAAGCAATCCGTGTAAGAATTTAACGTTTGTGTACAAACTTGTAACATATCCATGTGCTAATTTAACATATTGTCTTTTGCTTTTTTGACTATTCTGCACTGAGCTTATATTCACCGCTTCTAAGTATTAAGATAACACGATAATATCCGAGTGTTACATTTTTGTGTTAATTTTTGTTATATTATTTGTTTGCATATATACCTTGTGTCAAATTAACACAATTAATACAATATTGCCTTGTATTAAATTAAATAAAACATTAAAGTGAATATAAATTCACTCGCATGCATGGGATGTGTTAAATTTAACATCCAATTCTTTGCAGTGTAAAGGTAACGCGAATTTAGCCAAATCCTTATTACCGTATTTCAGAGCCGTCCTTTGTTAGGTTAAGTATGACAGTATAGACTACACTATATTGTTCTACATATATACTTAACTTAATAAAGGAAGGTCCTGAAATGTAATAAAGACTTGGCCAAATTCGAGCTATTTTAGCGTTAGGCTATGTACTTTTCGAACAACTCATATATCATTCTACTGCTAAGAAAAGCGATGAAACTCAATTTACTTTCTTTCCTTTGAATATTGCTTGATTTCCTCAAAGAATATGTTCTTGATAATAAAAATATATTAAAAATATATTCATCACAAATTTCAAAAAAGTCCACTATCATTTACTCAAAAGCAGAACTTATTCTCTTTCCAAGAATATCATAAAACTTTTTCGAAAAAAATCGAAAGAAAAGATAATTTGGCTCTATATAGTAAGCAAACCGATTTTCCTTTTATTTCGATATTCTTTATTGAAATGTTTACTACACAGGAAAAAAGAAGTTTGATCGGATGAAGCAATTTCTGGTAAAATATGAACGATTTAGAAATTCCGATTGAAGTTATCAGAATTCAGGCTGGATTATCAAGATTTTTGGTTAATTTAAACAGAACTCTGGTAATTTCAATCGGAATTTCTGAATTGTTCATATTTCACTAGAAATCATCGAACCAAACTGTTTTTTCACGTAGGATTTAGAGTGTAGTTTGAATAAATTTGATGCTCATGATCAATCTGTGAATATAAATTTGCGAATATACAAACTAACTAAAATACGAAACAAATAACATTTATTTGAGCGCAGTACTCTCTTAAAGTGAATTAGTAGAACATCACTGAAAGCAGTAAATATACACTGATTTACAGCTATAAGTATAGCACTGAAACTGACCAGTACTATACTTATAACTGATATCAGTGACTATTTACAGATTCATTTTAAATAAGTATATTTCTTTGTGTACTTATTTCTTTCATCATAAAAGAAAGGAATACTCTCTGTTGATGGAAAGTTTTAATACGTAAATTGGACTAACTGGATTTTATAATTATATACGGGCAAATTGAACTACATTTTTCAAGTAGACATAACAGAAGGAGTGTGTTGCATTATATCACAAAATACCCACAGAAGCGGAGCGCAACCATTTTTGCAACACGTAAATTTTTCCCCGCATTCGCCGCTCGCAAAATATTCTATAAAGAGCTCGCACGATGTCGGCTAACAAGATTTTTCTCGCTCTCACCGAGCCAGCGGCCACTATCTTTGAGATTTATTTTAATTCGTTCTCGTAACAGGAGGCTGCTGCAGTCGCGGCACGAAGCTCGGTATAATTACAGATAGCAGACAAGGCACTCTGTCAGAAGCCGCGTGCGTACACGAGGTATTACGCGTCTTCAAACTGCCGAGGAGAAATGAGAGAAAGAATAAAAAGGGAATAGAGGAGCAACGGGAGCAACGGGAGTGGAAGGCGTCGCGTTAGAGACACTCGGTTTCATTCCCTTCGTTCGACTGTGATGGAGAAGCAGTATAATGCAAAAGATCGACGAGAGGAGAACGAGAAAGAGCAGGAGGAGGAGAAGGAGAGCAGAGCACAGTGAGATAGTAGTCGAACGAAGGAAGAATGGAAGCACGGCAAACAGAGCGAAAGGGATAATAGGATATTTTCATTAAAGCACTCAGACAATGGGGCAGACGTATAAATAACTTTTGACAAATATGCATCGGCGCTGGCAAGCGAAAAAGAGAGAAGGTTAGGCTCCTTTGGCGGGCGAGGATTCCTAGCGGGCGCAAGCCGCTCGTAAATATTTGCCTCTGCATTAACGCGGCGGACGTAAATTCCGGTTCAAGGCGGTAATTACATCCGCGAGATATAGAGCGATTTGCGTTCGTTCGACGCGCGTGTTTAAAGAATCCCGGAAGACGAGTGGCCTGCGCGAAGTTACGTTGATTAAAGGCTATATCGTCGTGTAAACGTGCGCGCATTTACCATTTTGGTCAGCGAAGAGGGTAGACGCTGTATTTCGCCGTGCGAAATCCACACTTCGTGAATATTTTCGCGGTTGCTTATCAGTGTTGCTAACAGACACGCTTTCTTGCGCATGCGTATTCTAACGCAGTTTCAATGAAGTATTACATTTGAAAGAAAATAATATTACACTGAGTACTTTATTCAGATTTTTTAATTATGTGGATTTTTTTTTAATATAACTAATACTGATAATGGCCTAATAATATTAAACTATTTTTAATAAAAATATATATTTATAAGTATAATTTACACTAATATCCTAGTAAACAACCATCAATTATATTATATTTGTATATATCATATATATTTATATCAATAAACACCAAACATCACTTACATTACATCTATATTATAATTTTTCACTCAACAATGACAACATATGTATCATGTTACATTTACATTGCTGAGGGAGAAATTATAACATAATTATGATGTAACTGATACTCAATATTTACTAGATATTATTGTAAATTATACTTACAAATATATATTTTTGTTGAAAATAGTTTAATATTATTAGCCCATTATCAGTATTAGTTATATTAAAAAAAATTCATATAATTAAAAAATCTGAATAAAGTACTCAGTGTGATATCTTTTTTTATTTTAAATGTAATATTTTATTGAAACTACGTTAGAATTCGCATGCGCGAGAAAGCATCCCTGCTAGCAACATTGTCGCTTATCCTCCCACGACCTCTTGACCGCGACCGCTCCTCGACGCGGAATTTCGCCGGCGCGACACATGAGGTTTTGCAAAATTAAACGTCGGAGTAGCGTTGGTTGTAACCCCTCCTCCCTCTCCCGATTGTCGTTCAGCTTTCTTCTCTTTGCCGTGAGTTAGCCGCGAGATAGGATGTATCTTTTAATTAGATGCGCGTCAAATATTTGGCCGGTGATAAAACGTCCGAATGCAAATAAAAACGCATGCGCGCGCAGCGAAACAGCTACGGATTAAAATTGAACGAAGCATCAAGATCTTATTTAGGACGGTTTACGAAATTAAATGCTCGTGCTTTTTATTTGAGGTATCCCGCGCTTCTCCTTTTACGCTCGACGATTCCGTAAATGAATTTTTGCGTCAAGAATACCAATTACGTAGCAGGCTAACTACATTTCCAGAACGCTCCGCTTGGAAACAGTCCAATGCCGCTCGGCGAGGTCTGCCAAGTGCGTTAAAATCTATCGATCCACAAATTGCCGCGCGAGCCCATTTAATCTTCGCCGGTATATAGGTGGGAACGGGATCAAATAGACTAATAAGAAAACGTTTTGCGGGGACCGTATTAGCAGGCGAAACTCGGAGATAATTTCGCAGCCGCGCCGATAAATCGCAAATCTTTCTCGTGATAAAGAGCTGTGTCACAGTGGCCCGCTTGTCCAGATGTCGCAATTAATCGTACATGTGCCCGCACGCGTACACGCACACACGTGCGTCTAAACTGTATATACTCAGTCTCGAAAAAAGTACAGATATCTTACTGACATACCGTCACGCGTACCA
>NW_022639587.1:274527-284537 GCF_010583005.1 Odontomachus brunneus | reverse complement strand
CTAAGCCCGTTGCGGTCGTAGAATGAAAAAGATCTGCTTAATCCTTATCTGGGCAAGCTATATTTTTAACGCAGTCAGGTAAAGTTGTAAAAGGGAACATATTTTAAGTACACAATCCGGCATAATAGCCTTAACATTTACTGGGTCTATCCGAGTAAAAATATAATTAACCGGCTTGAGCCAAAAGTCAGCTAGCTAGTACAGGGTAGATAAGATTTTCTAGCTAGCTAATACATGCTAGGTAAAATTTTCAAACTCGTTACTAACTCGATTTGACTGATTACTCACTGAAACATAGAATCGAGGCTGTTACCTAGCCGTTCTAACCGTCTAGCCATTATATATCAAATATGGTAAATGGCGCTGTCTATTCTAAGATATATAATCTAGCACCATACTGCCACTAGTATTTCAAAAAAATTAAATAACAAATCAAAATTGAGGATACGTTAAGAATCTAAAAAAGCAATATGCATATTGCTGGCTAGTAACTACTTATGATTTTTCATCTCACACTCTGTAATTTTGTTCAATCAGTTAACATATTTACTTACTCACTAGAAAAAATGATTATTACATTAGTTCCCAGATAGCACACGATATTCTCTGTAGTAAGGTGAAACATTAAAGTCCTATATCATTTTACGATATTCGTAATAATTATCGAGATATTAATCAAAGGAGATTTGTGAATGATCACTCGAAATATAGTAGAAAAATAATTCTGTGTAAATAAATTATGAATTATTATTCTAAATAGTAGTTCTGTATAAATAAATTATAAATTATAAAATTAAAATAAATTATAGTAATTCTGCGTCTAATTATAATAATTTTTCTAATTATAGTAATTCTATGCAGTCAATAACAACGTAAACTCTGTAGAAAAAATTCAACATTCTGTCGATAAAGATTTGAACTCCAACATTCCCTTTAATACGAATACTTAGATTTTCAATATATAACATACATATATACATATATTATGTTAAAAGTTTAGAATATTCGTATGTAAAGATCCAAACAATAAAATATTCAGGATGACGTATGTGCCCGAGCAGTGGCACTTTTACCTCAAATTTGAGATATAACAAAATTTTCGTTTTGATATACAAGACAAATGATTTCGAGTTCCAGCGAGCCCCGTTCGCCTGGAGGCAAGAGTTAAACCACGCGGCTAGACTTTTCGCGTCTGGCCATACATTCGGTGGCGCGTGTCGTATCGCGTCACGGTGACGCATCGCTAAAGTTTGATTAATGCACGTATAGTATAACCCGAAACAAGGCGCGAGTTGCTTTCGTCAGCGCATGGCCGCGTCGCGAATTGCATTACCGTCGTGCGGCGCACGACGCAACGTCGACGACAAATGCAATAAAACGCGTGCGTGCGTCGTGCTGACGATAATAGCGGGATCGCGTCGTGCGTCTACGACGCAAATCGAAACGAACGGGGCGAGCATTGCTCGTCGCGAATTTCGTCGCGAATTTCGTCACGGTGCGCTCGCAGAATGCCGTTTTGTCGTCGTCGTACGACGCCTCGTGGTTGAAAAAACCGGTGACTCTCGACGGCGGCGGCGTGGTAAAGCATCGGACAAAATTGCATACGGCTACGGGTAATAAATGAGATTTTAGCTGGTTGAATGCGAATAAACGAAGCGTGCCACGATGGTGGACCGGGCGCGAGGTGAAGGGAAAAATCGTCCAGAAAATTGACGCCCGCCGGTTGAGCGCGTCGCGCCGCGGTGTCGTTTTCAGCTTTCCCACGGTGTGTGGGCGAGGCGAACTTTCCAATTCAATTTCCAGATGGGTCGCACAAAGGCTTATTTATGAAATGCTCGCCAAGAGCGGAAGCGAGCGGCGCGCGAACGGCCGGCGGCGGGACGCGCCGAAGACGGACGGAGAGAAGTTCTTCCTGCGCTCCAGATAACGCTCGAGACCGATGCTGCTGCCGGTCCGCATCGCTGCCGTTGGAAGATATCGAAATAATTGAAAAAGTTTAAATGGACTTGAGTGTTATTTATGAGCGGGCCACATAACCGTGCCGCTTTTCGATCGGACCACTTCCTTTCATCTCGTCGCCAGATCGACCGAAAATTCGCGGACCGTATCGAAATCCCCGTGCGCGCGCGTTAATTTGCGCCCGGCCGGCCGGCTAGCCAACCACCCTTGACGTTCTTCTCATTGCCCGGAATCGTGCGGTGTACATTCATGCGAGCGGAATTGAGAACGGTGAAACTCGGGCGATATTAAAACTGATACTTTACGGCCGCGCTATTCGGCTAATTAAATCGGAACTTTTTGCCTAAACGATAACCTGCGTGAATCGCCGGGGTGGTTCGATAGTGTTTGATTAGCCAGAGTTTCGCCTCGGCAGAAACAGTGCGCCGCAGCGTGTGCGCGACGTTACAACGACGATGAATGCCATAGTCATAGGGTGCTGTGTGTGTGTGTGTGTGTGTGTGTGTGTGAGCGCGCGCGTGCGTGCGTGCATGCGTGCGTGGTGCATGCGTGCGCGCTCGTATGTTCGCGATTCGCATAGGTTTCACACGGGGCACTTGAAATGGCCGTAGATATGTATTCCGCCCGGTGGCAAAGGGGTCCCCTAATTGTTGCTGCAATGTTCATAGAATACGTGTGCTCGCGTGCGCGGTCGGCGCGGCGTTTGGCCTTGTGTACGTGCGCGATGTTAGGCATCGTATACATTATCGCGCTATACGTTCCTTGGGGCGAATATACGTGTTAATGGATCCTTGCACTCTGAATTAGGTCCATCTGCCAAATGGACGTGCGCGGGCCGGCGGCAAAGGCAGCCTCATTAACTGGATATTCGAAACGCATCGATCATGTTAACAATAACATCTGACACTTAGGGCCGTTTCCGAAACTAATTCCATTTTCAATTTCTCCGACAGCAGTGGCGGCGGCGTCGCGAACATCTATCGGGGGATGAATCGCGAACATTATACGGCACGTTCGCGCGCACATCGAAATGACGGCCCCGTTATCCGCTGTATTATAGAATACAATTAAGCGCGTTCCTGTTAATGGTGTTGTTCGATAATACGGCGCTGTTGTCGTGAGTCTTGTATCCATATCTCGCCCGCGTTTCTGTTACCCGTTTGATATAATTATGCGTTTGTGGCGCTCTCGTCTGATGATGAATTCAATGCAGCGCGCATATTTCAGCAATAGCTCGCGGATTCAGAAGTACTCGCTCGTATAATTTCGGATTTTTTAGATGAAATAGTTTTGCATTTTTATGTCGTTGAAATTGTATAAAACGATACACATGAAGAATAGTAGAAGATGACAAATCAAAGCGATGCATGCATTGTTTCATATTATTAAAGTAACAAAAATACAAAAGTGTTTATTTTTATCTCTGGAAATTGTGTAATTACTCATTATACAATTTACAATACAAATCATGAATTGTAATATCATTATGATATGTGACTTAATATATGACTATAATGTACTATTTATATAAAAATCTATTTATATACCGTTTTGCGATAGTCGCAATCATTATCGAAATATGTATTAATTAAAGAATATTTGTGAGTAATCACACGAGATGTGATAGATCAACTGTAGTGGCGACGTCTGCCATTGTGTGCTTGTATATTAGGTTAAACTGAATAAAAAAGCCCTCTACTATTTTCCTAATAATTTAGCAGATTTTTAATTATTAATTAAACAATATTTACGAATACAATAATATGTTATTTAATTAAGAATCTGCAAAGTAGATCTACAGATTTATTTGTATATTTTTGTATATCTACAAAGGAAAAAAGTAGAGGATTTTTTGTTGGCGGTCGATGATTATATAAGGCTTACATAAGGAAGCAGGAACTACAGTCAACGGATTCGGCTGTGTGTTGGGGAAAGTGATAAAGCTTATCCGGTGAGAAGAATATGTTTACAAACACTAGACCCGCCCAGAAACTGATGACGTGAACGAACGTATTGTGAAATAGAGATAGATAGAGAGAGAGAGAGAGAAGGAGAGAGAGAGAGGGAGAGAGAGAGAGAAAGATTACGTTAAAGGGATGCCGTTCTTAAAAGGATGCCGGAGCAAGCGATGAACTTGATAAGCGTCGATAACGTAGAGCGATCATCAAAAAGTAGAAAACTTATCATCATTTATCGACCATATCGAATTTATGTACACATAGATATTTATGGAATAAAGACGATCATCAAATAGGCGCTAACATAATACCGCTTTTATCTTTTCATAGATGTTATGCAAGTGTGTGTACTACGTTGTCATTTCAATTTTCTTACACATAGACGTTACGTAAATATGAATGTGAATGTCACATTGCCGATATTCGCATTCTCTCTCAAAATACGCTCTTGCTACTTTTCTGATAAATTCTTCAAACCGCTTGTGTACTGAGTGCATCAAAGAAAGAGTTTTTAGAGAAGAGTGTTGTACGCACAAAGGTAATTTGCAAATATTTTATATATTTTAAAAAATATATTACCTATTATTTGAGTTTTCAATATAATTAGCAACGGTAATTTGAGATATCATTTTCATTTCGCACTGACCAATGTTATACTTTATTTTCGCACGTAATTTTATCATATAAATTGGAGCAGTCAGTACGTTGTAATTTTTGAAAAATGAAATCAGTGTCACGATAGTAATAGCAATATGCACATCGTTTTCATCCTTGAGATAGGAATACCCAAATTTCATTTATGCATGTACTTTTACAAAAGCATTTTTAATTTGGTCAAGTCCACACAAAGTATAATTTGTTGGGAAATGTCATTGATACCGAATACTTTTGTAAAACTATTATCTCGTGCTGATTTGACAAAATTAAAAACCTTTTTGCATGGTAAAAGTACGTGCGAAAATAAAGCGGAGCATTCATCAATATGAGACGAAAACGATAAGCAACAGTTACTATCACGACATCGAATCTTACTGCAGAGAAATACTTCCACATGATCCGGAAGACGATGCAGAGTGAAATAGTCAAACTTCACGTCAATTTTCGAAAATACATCTTTGCAAACGCGAAAATTACTTAAAAAAACTGTAAGATATTATCCTAGAATGTGCTCTAAATGCTAACGCTATATGACCCAAGTAACCTACATAGTAGTAACATGACCGACTTTCGGCCAATGCGCGAGAATCCGACATTTCTATGACACTAACTTGGATCCAACGTTATGAACGCGATTTTGGGATATTGGGAAATTATTTTCAAGATTCTCGGCGTGTTACTGAAGGAATAGAGTGACATTAAGGCGCATTATCATCCAAGAGTCGATGCAGAGCGAAATACACACACTTCACGTCATTTTCAAAAATACATTTTTGCAAATGCGAAAATTTCTTTAAAAAACTTTAAAAAATTATCCCAGCCTTAACTATCTCAGCTTAATTTTGCGGAAGCACAAAACTCATCGGTTCGAACCTCGGCTTAATATTTTAGCGAAAATACAAAACATTTTGGATGAAACTCGGCTTAATAATTTAGCGGATCCTCAAACATACATCGGTTCGAATCTCGGCTTAATGATTTAGCAAAATCTCAAAATATTCGGGTCCGAATCTCAGCTAAATAATTTAGCGGGAAGTCGAAACATTTCGGTTTGAATAATAATTTAATTTATTGCCTTCAATTTATCGAAATTTAATTTGTCATCTTGTCAACAACAAACGCGTATGCATAAGAAAATATCTCCGAAGAGATATTTTGAGATTATATGTCATATATAATACGACATAACAAGTTATAAAATATATTAATTAAATAGTATATATAAAGCATATATTCGGTATATATAAAACATATATAGAGCATAAAAAAAGCATATATAACATATATAGAGCATATAAATATGACATATTGAAATATATCAGTTTACTGTATTATTAAGAAATAATCCGACAAGAAGGAAGCCTGCCGAGTCAAAATTTCAATTGGCTATTATTATGCAAGAATGATCCAATTAAAAAAATTATAAACTTTTATCAATGGATACTTCATTCACATCTTTTTATTCCAAACAAAAAATTCAAGCCTTATAGATGCCTTGAAATGAATTAATAAACAGTTTTTTTTATTGTTTACCAGTCGTGTCTTTTTACACATTTTTCTAAGGATGAACTAGTCAATACTCTTAAAGAAATGGAAATGCTTGACTTGTTGAACTATTGCGAAAATCTCAGAGCTAAATTCTTTGGTTGGATCATTCTTACGTAACTCCGGCGAATTGCAAATTCCAATTTTTACTTTACTTCTCGTCGGACTCAATGCGATTTACGTCTACGTGCATGCAATCTACGTAAAGTGACGCTTTGTGTCTACTATATGAGCGTCTAAATTGAGCGCTCACCATTGCGCGTCGTCCCACGGTGTCCAGGGTCCACCAGCCATCCTGCATTTGACACTGCAATGATCCTCGAGACCCACGTCGCCTGTAATTCACTCCCGACCGCGGTAATCTAATGGCTAAAATTTTTCACGAAAAATCCCGTCTCTCTTGGGGGATACACTCCGAGTTGCGAATTGCGTATGAAATGTCGCGAACTACGTCTTTAAGAAAATGTCGGCCTTTCGGATAAATAACGAGTATGTGCGACAAATTCAGCAACGGTCCGATCGAATTGTAGTATTTCGCTTTGATACAAGCGAGAACGCGAATCGTTTACAAAGAAAACGGAATCCGCGAGCGAAGGGAACACGCGACGCGAAGGCCGATCTCGCGAAATATTTCGACGCGTGGGCGAAGTAATCTGTGCGAAATTTTCACGTACGACACGGAATATCCCTAATGTAACGTTTCGATGAAGCAGCGTAGTGGGTTGCAATATAGCTCCATAATATTTTTGCGGATAGCAGCTCCGCAATACTTTTGCGAAAACAATTCCGCAATGCTTTTGCATATAACATCTCCGCAATACTTTTGCGAAGATAATTTCGCAATATTTTTGCGGATAACAGATCCGCAATACTTTTGCGAAGACAATTCCGTAATGCTTTTGCGGATAACAACTCCGCAATATTTCTACGAAGTTCGCTCGCGACTCTTCCGCAAATATGATCCGGTGAAATTCACAAACCTATCAAATTAATATCGCGAACGCGAGCGTGAATAAAAAATTAAAAACTATGAAAATTGTGACGATAAAGATAAAGATTCTGTTCAAAATTCATGTAAAAAAATGTTATCGCGTGAGACGTCTGTCTTCGTTCGATGGAACTTGTCGCGCGCTGCCTAACAAACAACTGCTTGCATGTCTGATTTATGTACATCGCGTTTTTCGCGAGAGATCAACGCTCGCTAGCATTGTCTCTATTGTGTCCTGCGTAAGGAAACTCTAACTTTAAGTGAAAAATTAAAACCTGAAATTTTTCCGACGATCGTGAATTAATTTTGCGAGCAGTTTATATAATCACGTTAAATCGCTTTGCGCAAATGCTGAACGATATTGAATTTTACTTAATAACAAAGCACGAATTCTACTTTATGAAATGCAATCGAGATTCAAGCTCATGCGAGAGATAAAATTGAAAAAATTAACAACTAGCGAAAGATCTATGACGCAGGTGATGTGATTGCGCATTTTCTGTGACGCAATCTCTGTGGCATAATCCCTTTGCGCGTTGGCGCAATCTCTTTGCGCGTCAGCGCACTGTTCGAGACACCTGGAAGATCGCCTTCAATAAAACTGAATAATTTTACAAAATTTTGAATGTTCAGAGCTCAATACTTTAAGCATCTACCAGATAGTGTTGGGAATTGATTAATCAAAATTTCGTCCGACAAAAATCGTTGATCAATCAATAATCTAAGTTAATCAATTTCTAAACATATATACATTGGGAGAAAAATACTTGAAAATGTATTTGCCAAATTTATGTAAAATACACATTATGTAAAATATACATTATCACTAATATTATTATTTGAAAAAGCGATCTTTCAATTTCGAGCAATTGATTTCGAGCAGATGTTTCGAACAGTGAGATTTTTATTGGACGACACGTACACATACTACAACTACAGCAAAGTAAATCGCATTGATTCGATAAGAATGCACTATATTGAAAGACTTTTTGTCTTTCTATTTTCAAAATGTTTTTTATTTTGACTCACCAAACCGCCGATCAGGATAGCCACATTCTGCTTTCGTTTCTGGAACAGAAAAATATCATTTCGCTGATTAGATTCGTGCATTGATGACGATTTGAGTAAAGAAGTTTGAAGGATTATAAAAAAATAAACGTGATATTTTTCACTCTAGAAGAATTTTTCGGAATACATTCACACTTGGAATATTCCACTTTCCTTTTTCTCGATGTTGCAAATAAATCTCTTAATCAGAACAAATCAAAATTTTTCAAGTGGTGATGTTACTCAGAAAAAATTCTCCCCGCGTGTAATTACGATTTAACGCGATCTTTGATTCGATTAAAATTATCTCAATTTTGAGCAAGAGAATTATCAATCTTGTTGGATTTCTAATTACAAATATCCATTAATGAAACTCACCTTCGAGCTAATCCCGCTCGGCCCGAGCCAGATCCTCCGGCGCAGCATCCGCTTAGAGTCGAGTTTTCGTCTCTGCAACAAAAAACACATTTAATTGAGTATTATTTAGTTATACGACGATAGAGGCCTTAAGAAACTCGATTCCAAATAAGAAAATTTTCAGTTTCGTCGGACTTCTAATTATAAATACAAATTAGTGAAGCTCACCTTCACTTTTATCGACAAAATCAGGCCCGAGCCGAAACACCCGGCGCAACATCTCCCAATCATTGCAACTCCTAGAGCCGCGTGACTGGCGTCTGCTCTATTGGATCTCTGTGACAGAAATTTAATTTAAATTAGTAATTTAATAATTTAGTATCAATTAGTTACACACGACATTAAAACGGGAAAAAATAGTATCGTAACACTCGAGTTCCTTTCTAATGCGCAATAAGAAATAATTAAATCATAGCTGAATAAAGAAGTAATAATATCTAATTAATTAATGGATGATGATAATAATATCTGATCGAACCATATAATAATATCCGGTTGTATCAATTAATTACACACGACAACAAGATGAGGTAAGGACGTCGTAGTAGCGGCACGCTCGAATTGCTTCCCAATACGCAATAAAAATAATTAAATAATAACTGAATAAAGAAGTAATAATACGTGAATAATAAATGGATGATGATAATATTTGCTCAGCATTGAGAAACTCGATCGCGATGTTTCTCTATCTAAAAAAGTAAATGAAATGTCGTTATTACCTGTCGCGGTAAAGCCCGCAACACCTGCTCGCGTGAGGAGTACGTGTCTTAATTTCTCTTAATTATCGCTTCAATTGTTGCGAAGTAGAAACGCGGTATTAAAAATCAACACGATAAATATATAGAATAATAGATATAGAATAATCTAAAAAATAACGCGACAACTCCCGATGTGCTCGTCTTGACGGTTCAGAGTGTTGTGGCATGACGCTCCAGCACGTGCTTGCGCACGTGTGTTTACATGAACTGGCCGTGCGCCCCCCTCCAGCGCCGCTCAGTCAACGGCTCGAGTGGGACGTTACGACAGTCGGTTTACCTAGCCTTTGTTGAGCCTAGAGTTTTTGTTAGAGCCGTTGCCCAGGTATTGTTATTACCGATTATTCGATCATAATTATTTCGTTATTATCCACTCGCGGATATTATCACACGATTATCGAGTAGATATTATTCATTACCATTTAATATTCCAGTATTATTACTTCTTTATTCGATTATTATTTAATTTATTCGGTTATTATTTAATTATTGCTATTACACGTAGGAAAGCAACTCGAGCGTGCCGTTACGATGATTTCTTCACAATTTCTTCGTCTTTGTTCAGTTATTATCGTCGTTGCGATAACAATTGCGTGAGCTCTGAGGAAACTATATATATATATATATATATATATATATATATATATATATATATATATATATATATATATATATATATATATA
>NW_022639587.1:264891-274004 GCF_010583005.1 Odontomachus brunneus | reverse complement strand
TATATATATATATATATATATATATATATATATATATATATATATATATATATATTCTCTGAATATTCAGACGTTGTGAAAAGTGCGATAAAAGTATGGTGCCATCTCGAAAAATACCCGTGAACTAATTTTTCGCTCTACTTTATCATAGCTGTCGGAAAAAGCTAACCGCATGTAATCATAAACTTTCCTGTAAACTTTTCGTATCTTTTTTAGCATCGAAACTAAATTCTGAAAGTGTAGTAGTGATCTTTAAAATTTTCCTGATTGGAGCATCCACAGTTTCGGTATGTACAATCTGCAGAATGTTTATATTAAACAAATATTGCACTAACTGACAGCTCAAAATTTTAATTTAAACATATTTTTTTCGTTTTAGTCATATATAGAGCAATGCTCCATTTAATTTTTATATGCACATCTATCTATTTATTTATTTATTTATTTATTTATTTGACAATTTCCTTTATTTTCCTTTTCTTCTACGTTTTGTAATTTTATGAATACATACGAATAAACGTAATCGACCTCGAGACGTAATTTCATGCACCCATAAAACTCTCTTCACTCAGCCAGCAGTTTTATACTCGCTGCGTTCGTTCCGTATTTCGAAATTTACACTCTCTCACTTCCTCTGACTCGTTTTTCTATTTTTCGTACAAATGAGTACTGTAAAAATCGCTGTAAAATTCACAGTCATGTGCTCAAGAGGTGAAAAGAAGTCCAGTTCCACGACCATTTTACACAGTTTGATATGGTATTCTCTTTCTCTCTTTTTAAGCAAAATAATTCTATCGCTAAACCAACACTCAAGCCAACGCAGTAACCATAGGAGTGCAACTAACATACAGTTAATTGTAAATAAGTGCAGAGGATACACAACAACAATTCGATTAGGTCAAGTTAGGTTCTTCCTCTTTTAATTTACAAAAATTTATTATGTCAATTTTACTTTTTTCCTCGCGAATGGTATGTTCTCGTGATACAATAGTCTCGATACCCATACCAAAACTCCGAAGAGAGCGCACAAAGACAAAAACGACATTATCGTTAAGAACACGATGATATCTAAATCAAATTGCCGATACCACGTACTATCGGCTCCATCGAAACGCAGATGGGGCGCACCATTGTGACGCATTACGTACTCGATCCACCATATGACGTTCTCCAAGCTATCATAAGGCTTGTCCTTTGTGAGAGCACGTACCGCCAACATCTTATCTTTGTATCTACAAATAGAGTGCCAAATACACGTTAGTCGCGACAGCACAGCTTACATCATGATCGTGACTGTCCATATATACACGCAAGACGCAATTTAGAGGATGCTGCAGTCGATGAGACAAACCTCGAAAATATCGACAACGTAGAAACAACTGTCACCAACACAATCACATTATCCTTTTCATATTTCGTATATATATAGATCTTATGTAAATATATGTTACTTTGTATATAGAATATATATAGAAATCTTTCTGGAAACTTCTTCGAAACTTATTTTAAGCTTCTAAATTTATATATAAAAGCAATGTTCTTTGAAAATTTGAAAAAAACTCGAAAAAGATTGGAGAAAACTCAAAAAATGATGTAAAAAATTTTCCTTCTATAATATTTCTACTTCGGAATGACTCAAATTGTATTCTAAATATTTCTCATATCATAAAAAACAAGAGATGTTCTTCTTATGCTGAACCATCCTGTATAGGATGGGGAGTTCTTAGCGTCACAGATACTTCTAAACAACGTTATCACTTTTTCGAAATAGTTGAAAGTCATAATGCACGAATATTTAAAAATACATTATGCGTGGTCGAGGTTTTCGATTGATGCTAGTATGAAAAATTTTAAAGCTATTTTGATGCAGTGTATACAAGAAATGGATAGTATTAATATGATATGATTGTATTAATGATGATTAATACTACTGATAGATGCTTCTACGTTATCGATATTTTTTCGAATTTGCCGTCCACTTTAGCATCCTCTTAATACAGATTAATAACGTGTAAAGTAAGAGGGAAAGAAAGGGGCCTATCATTATATCACCTCTTATCACTAGTGACTTCTAGAATGGTGTCGCGCAATTCTGGCGTCGTAAGCTGTACTATATCCAAGTGTTTCGCGACTCCCAGCGAGACCATTTTCATAACTTGATACACTTGATCGAAGACAAATGGTATTCCTATGAGCGGCACGGCGTAGTGAACCGCTTCTTCGGTGCTCTGTAGCCCGCCTTGATAAATGAAGCCCTTGATGTTCGGATGAGCTAGGGAGATAAGAAAAGACGTGATTAATAACCTCAGTATTAATTATTATAAAATGTCGCGCACTGGCGCTTCGCGCACTTACCCAATACACCTTGCTGCGGGATCCACTTTGAGATAAAAACGTTGGGCGGCACGTCGAAGTTGTCGTCCTCGAATTTCCACAGCACCCTGTACGGCAGGTCGGCGAAGGCGTTGGTAAATATCTGCAGCATTCCCTTCGGTAATAATTTGCTCTTCACATTAGTTCCCAGACTCATGTAAACGAAGCCATTCGTCGCGCCGTCCAAGAAATTTGTCAGATCCTACGGATCAAACGCGGCAGCACCTAACGTGGCTATTTTTGTTGTGTTTGTAGTTGACGAAATACGCAAGAACGAAAAACTAATTATAGCGAAACCTTTTCGTGTGACTGCACATACTTGTGATAACGGCGGCGGTGCTTTTGCGATGTGCAGGCCGCTGAAGTGAACGATATTCGGAATCTCAGGTCTCGCGTACGCCAGCAGTGGCTCTTGATCGATCAAGATAAGACTCATATTTTTCGCAACGTCAACGATGTGCGGTATATCCTTGCCGAAATATTTTTCGGCGATCTCTTGTTGCTTGTTCACGAAGTTGTTGAACCACGTGTATATGTGCCACCAGGTCTTGACGAAATTCGTCACTCGTCTCCAAAACGGCAGATGCAACCCTGTGAAGCTCTCGATCTCCCAGTTGGAGGGATGCGACGGCATCACTGGACTGCCGAGGTTGAAGCGATGGCAGTTTTGCAGGTCCATGGACATGATACCTGCGATTAGAAGATTCAAGCGTTTTCACGGCGATGTAACGGGTAACGCGATGATACTTTTAACGTTCACCGCAATCTCCGGTGTCTGCACTGAGATCGATCCGTCTTACCTATTAAAGGGGCGTTGAATCGGTGCGCCAATATGTAGATCGCGGGAGTCATGATCATCTCCGCTATTACCGCGTCGAATTGTGCGATAGTCCCATTCGCGTAATACTTGACGAGGTCGGGATGACTGAGAACGTCCTCCGCGATATCGTGACCCAATCTCAGTAATCTCGTCTTCAGTCCGCCAAGCTGCGTGAGGTTCCAACGGGTCTGACTAAGATCAGTGTCGTCGATCTTCTCGTATTCGAAGCCGAAATCTATCTCCGTGTAGTTAGTCAGTGTAGGATCATTTAGGATGTTGGGAGTCAATACTACTATCTCGTGTCCCCGTTTATGCAAAGCGAGACACAGTGCCCGAAATACTATCTGATGACTATAGGATGGGGCTGGGGTGATGATCAATAGCCTCTTGCTGTGCGCCAGGTTGCTCATAGTCAGGAGCCCCAAGGCTACGATGATCGGCGCGATACCGGTGATTAGGCTCATTCTGAAGAAGAAGATCGTCGTACGAATTTAACTCTTCGCTGCCTGTTTTTAAGGGGATGCTAGAGTCGATGATGTCCAAAAATGTCTATAATGTATAAAGTTTTGAAAAAAAGATTTGGTAATATTCAATCTACCTGAATGATAGTCACTAAATGCTTTGGTAAAGCAGTTTTTCAACTTAATATATAAGAGAATATAACCAAATAATTTCATAACTATATTTGTTATGAGTTAAAAAGCATATAATAGTTACTAATAACTACTACGTAAGTAAACCAAAAGGAATTTAATTGTTACAGTCCAGGCAGTTTTTTGGACTTTTGCAGTCTTTCAACTTTTTTGTATAAGGTAAAGGTCCTAGTGATTCAACGATGACCCAATGATCGAAATATTAATAATATATTTGTATCTAATGTTTCCAAAAAAGAAGAGAAGAAACCTTTGAAATTTTGTTAAGAGATATTTCTTTATACTAATATGGAATATTATTTAAAAAATATTCAATCATTAAATCTGTATTATTTAGTAAAACTTAGGTCATTTTCAATTAAATTACTAGCACAACCGACATTATCTAATATCTTATTAAAATTATAATGGATATTTATTATATTGATTATATTATCTTTCCCTTCCTTTCTATTATTTTTCGCTAGCAAATCAAAATTCTTTTATAAATCTTACTTTTTTTAGTAATTCTATTAATTATTTATGAATAAAAATATGGAACTGATCGTTCTTTTCTATTCGTTCAATTATTGGAACATTTGCCAGACGTCAAAAGGTAGATTAGTAAAAAGATATGAGACACCTGCCGCATTACTATAATGAATTTTCGGATTATAAGGTTTAATATTTTACCGCAAAACTTTTCCAAACATACCATTTAAAGGATAAATCCATACATGTCAAACTGCTTAAACCAGCTCGATATATTAATCGCGTGGTCAGAGAAATCAATTTTGCGATAGGTACGTGTGATATGAAATGATACATTTTACATATAATTCTCGCAAATAATACATATTTAATCTTCATATACGAATAGCTGTGAGATATAGTAATAATTAATAAGTATTGATTTTATAATTACGGACTGTCCTCGGTTCGAAAGTTACTTTCTCCCTGTGAAATATATGGATTCTGTTGTTTATACTTCATGAAGTTGAATATAATTTAGTTGAATATTATCCAACTAGATTACGTGTACTTACATATTGATATGTAGTAAATAAGCGGATTGTAATGAGTATTCTCCGGGTAATGGTGTTGATCGACTCGAAAAATCGCGAGATAAAAAATAAATCTATGAAAATTTACGAGTCAATCTTATCGTATCATAATCGTTGAAATTTAATAATAACAATCGTCTACGAAGTTCCAACCGAACAGACGCTCTTAGACTGAATCTCGCAAGACGAGACAAACCAGTTTTGTAGGCTGTATTAAGGTGGGAGTTTTACAAATATATATACGTATTAATTTATGATCTTGTCGAGCGGGATCGAGCATCGGCCGGTGCGATCGGTATATCGAATCTTGCAGAGTAAAAATATATCAATCAGGGAAACTCATGACATAAAAACTGACAAACGGGAAAAATGTGAATCTATTGAACGCGGAAACTTCTTACAAATTAGAATTTTTAAGATTCAGGACTACACGCTTCGGCTTATTCGCTATGGCGTAAAACACATTACGTAATTATATCATACTCGTACATATCAACTCGCATAGATTTCCGATGACAAATGTTAATTATAAAATATTATCGTATAAAGATAGATGGATTCTCTAAATATTTTATTGTAAAGTCACTTACAAAATAGCAAATTGTAAACAGAATTCAATCTTACAATTAGTACCTGGGTAGAAATTAATCGAGACGAGCTCTAAATATGTAGATTAGGATGTCAAAATAGTCATGCCTGCATAGGGCTTAGATATGGTCAAGATAAGCAAATTTGAATAGAATTTCGTGAATAGGTCATGAATTAATGTTCACATGGACGCCCCAAAATAGATATGCCTTTGTAGGTCTCATATACAGAGTGTCCCAGAACAAAGATAAAAGATTTTTTGTTTAGTTTCATTAATATCTCGATAATTATTGCGAATATCACAAAACAGTATAAGATTTTTATGTTCACCTTACTCCGTACTATGCCTTCATGAAGGCTTCAAAAGTTGTTCTGGAACACCCTGTATAGTCAAAATAAACTCTGAATGGAATTTCACGATTAGACTATGAATTGATATTAACGTGAAAACTCCAAAAGAGCTAATAAGGCTTGATCAAGAACAATTAGACAATTCTTGAAATAGTTTCAGTGAAGTAACAATTATTAATTAATAGTTCATTAGATTGATAATTATAAGGTAAGTATTTTGATAAGTTTTACTAAAAGCGTTATAATTCTGTGCAAGACCTAAATGGACCTGTCTTTATATAACCTTGATAGAAGTAAAAAAAACTGTCTAGGCCCTTTCTAATCCTCGTTTTAAATTTCTACTGTCCATGTACGAGCAGTATCTATCTTGTTTGGAAAGCCGATGAATGTGCGGCGTTTATGGAGAAAATTGGTTTAAACGAGAACTGGTTTATCTTCGCTAGAAATGTCGCGTTTTGTCCATGAACTTTATAAGCAAAATCGCATAACAAAGTAGTGATACACAATTTACTAAATATAATTTTAAGCAAATTTTGATCGTAAAACCGATGGTCGTTGTAACGAGAAATGTCGCAACATTTAAATATCAAGGTCGTCGCCTGACGACCTTGTGTCGAGTCGTGATTATGGACCAAGCGGTAGTCGCGTTTTTCTATTTTTACGTTGTCACAAGATCAACGAATGTTCGGGACGCCGCGTCGTCTATAGGATGTCCAGTAGAGAATCCGCCGTGTACAGGTAAATTAGATCAAAGTGAACAAAAAATTCCTTAATCATTTTACGAACAACCACACAAAATTCTAAGTTATTAATAAAAACAGATTAGCGAATAATCACGCGTCATATGGTAGATAAATTGTGATAGCAACGTCTATATGCTTGTATATTAGATCAAACTGAACAAAAAATATTTTAGCATTTTCCAAATGATCATATTCATGTTTAGTTATTAATTAAAGAGATGGCGTACGCCAATTAAAGAGTTGTACGCCAATTTTTTTCTTAATTAATAACTAAACATCTACGTAGTTATTTGGAAAAAGAACCTTTTTATTTAGTTTGACCTAACATATAAGCATACAGCGGTAGACGTCGTCATCACAGCTCATGTACTGTATGACACGTAATTCTTCACGAGTCTTCTTTAATTAATAACTTGGAATTTTATGTGGTTGTTGCACTCGGGAGTGCCATCCGATCATATTAATCGGCATTTATTTCGGACCAAACTAGTGGAAACGCATTCACGACAATCGTTTCCAATACACCGTGATCTCAGGTGCTCGACTCCCGTATTACACTTTTCATACTTATACCGACTATCCGGTAACGCACAAAAGAGCCGCGGTGTACAGGTAGTCAAAACAAAAAATTCCTCTTGAAAAATTCCAAAATGATTTTGCGAACAACCACGTAAAATTCCAAGTTATTAATTAAAGAAGACTCGTGAATTCCTCCTGAGTGCCATCCGATCGTATTAATCGGCATTTATTTCGGATCAAACTAGTGGAAACGCGTAACATAGAAAAGCGCTTGGTTCATAATCACGACTCGACACAAGGTCGTCAGACGACGACCTTGATATTTAGATGTCGCGACGTTTCTCGTTACAACGACCATCGGTTTTACGATCAAAATTTGTTTAAAATTATATTTAAGCAAATTTAAGTAAATCGTGTATTACTACTTTGTTATGCGATTTTGCTTATAAAATTCATGGACAAAACGCGACATTTCTAGCGAAGATAAACCAGTTCTCGTTTAAACCAGTTTTCTCCATACCTCGGGATGCATCGCGAGTGCAGCGATGTACAGAGCAATAGCAGGATGCTTGCTGCAGGAAACCGCGACCGATGTCTGCACGCATGGTTACTATGGCGGAAGAAGCGATGCCGGAAGTCTCAGGCCAAACTATTTCAGCTCGGCAAACAATTCTGGATATTAGCGGAATCGTTCGGATATGTGTGTGTATGTGTGTATATGTATATGTACGATGCGCAAACTCGTAAGTTCCGAATACATGGACATGTGTGTTGCGCTGGGGATTGAAATTATGCAGATTAAGCACGTTCACACCGTGTCCGAGAGCCCAAGCGAACGTTAACGCCGACTGTACGTATAGGTCAATAGAGGAAACCGTTTATCGTTCCGTACGATCGTCGGCGAGAATGCAATTAGTTAATCAAAA
This sequence comes from Odontomachus brunneus, assembly GCF_010583005.1. Taxonomy (NCBI): domain Eukaryota; kingdom Metazoa; phylum Arthropoda; class Insecta; order Hymenoptera; family Formicidae; genus Odontomachus; species Odontomachus brunneus. The sequence continues at coordinate 265,988 of NW_022639587.1, read as the reverse complement.
ACTTATATGCAGCCTTGCGGGAAAGACCCGCGATAAATTATGATCAATGTCCCCGATAGTTGCATAGAACGATTGATTAAGCATTATTGCATTATACACTTACTTCTTTAGAAATCTTTTCATAGTTTAACAGTACAGTAATCAAACCACAATCGATATATATTTGCACTTAGAAGAAGATTGACTATGTCCAAGATGAGATAATTGAAATCAATATGTATGAAAACGATTTCCAATATCATGTTTTTAATTCTGGCAACTGAATGTTTTTCAACAAAAAACAAAAAGACGATAAAAAAGACTTGTAAAATATTATAAAAGAATTACGAGATCATTCACCATATATTTTTAAAGAAATTGATATGTAAAGTACACAATTTATTATAACGGTTGAAGTATATAATCGCTAACCTATAATGATTCTGTAATGTTTTATGCAATATACTTTCTTGTTCCTTGTTAGTGTTATAAGTTGTTAGTTGTTAGTTCTTAGTAGTTTTACAAGTATTTTCTTAAAGATAAAATGGTTAAATAATTTTAGAGATCTATAATTAATATGTAAAAATGCGAAAAATACAATAAGATATGAAAAAATCTAACACCATGATTATTTTTCTAGCATTAGTGTGATGATTAGATTAGATGTTTACTGACACGTATGATATGTTTATAAACATATGTCTAACACGAGTAATCTTAGTCAAAAGTTAATAGATCAAAGAGCGCAAAAACAGTTATTTTTCATAGGTTTTTAAACATTAAATGTAAATTTGATTGATATTCATGTGCTGTAGTGCCAAAACTGTATGTCACAAAGCATATTTATAAATATTTAATACAGATTTGTAGAGCTTCGTCGTGTTGTATTAACTACTACTTAATTTTCTAGCATTGCGGCAAAACACAACTACCTTCAATATATAACAAAGACGTAACGTAAAATTATTATTGTTTTGGTCTTTAAATATCTAAACTTTCAACGTAAAGTATAAAAGTTGAGAATTTAAATATTCGTATTTAGAGATTTTAAAACAATAACAAAGATGTCCAGAGAGAGAGAGAGAGAGAGAGAGAGAGAGAGAGAGAGAGAGAGAGAG
>NW_022639587.1:239136-264735 GCF_010583005.1 Odontomachus brunneus | reverse complement strand
GGAATATAGTTGGTTTGCACACTTTTTATCGAACGAAGTTACAACCATTGCAACGTTTTCAGTACAAGTTGTCAGTAATCAATTATAGGTTTGTTCACGTTGCTTGCACTTTTGATATTTTGCACCTAATGCCTGTTGCACACCAGACGCTATGAACGAATTTCAATGAGAGATTTTTTTTCTAAAGAGAAGTTCAATGTGCGACGGGTGTAAAAATATCAAAAGTAAAAACAAACAGACCTTATGACAAGAACCGAAACAACAGTATAGAATATGATTTATGATTTAAAAGAAAGAATTTACTTTAAATTAAGAAAACACATTATTTTGAGAAATAATTTTTACATATTATAATCACGCATACATGCCAACAGTAACGTTCAATTCTGACAACTTAGAGCATTGCAACTTCATTTGATGAAAAATATGCAAACAGATTTGCAACCAATTATACATGTGCGAGGATTGATATTTTTGCCTTACTTTTCTCAAAATTTATAGAAACAGTGAATAGAAATGCAACTATAACTCGATAATGTCGAAATATATCATCAATTAATATCGATAACTTATTGATAATATTTTCTCTTTATATATCTTTTTCTATATCTTTATATTGATATTAATTTCAACGATATTTTGTGATTTTCAATTTGTTCCGCCTTAAACCTAATTTCACCAACATCAATTAAATTTTTATTTGAATTTTAACTCTTTTCAGACAACTTACGATAAGACTTCAACTTACGATTAATATTAAAGTTTAATCGGCGCTTAAGGCGATTAAGATGAAATCGGGTATTAGAGTTTTCGTACATAAATTGAAGTAACCACAAACATAAGACGTAAATTTAGACTGAAGAACCAATCAGGATATTACTTTATATACTTTAAAGGAAGATAAAATTGACGGTAAATCTGAGCAGAAGTAACTAAAATTGAATAAACTAAAAATCCTAGTTACTCAGTCTAAATCTTAAGGTTTGTTCGTGTTACTTTCACTCTTCGCACTCTTCGCACTTTTCGCATTTATGATATTCATAATTGGATCTTAGAGCCGTGGCATACAGAAAAACTTATGCTGCAATTCTAAGCAAATATATGAGTAAATCGTAAAATTGTAAAGTCGCAGCTTACGAAAAAAAAATCGTAGATATTTACGAGTTATCATATGACATACGGTCCGCATAGAATTGAAGATTTACTCATAAATCTACTTACGAGTCTTACGAAAATAAGTTACGAGTTTTATGATTTTGTCTAGAATTGCAATATTAAGCAGTAAGCAAATTGACAATCACAGTCATTGATTCTTGGACCGTAAAAAGAATCAGCAATTGTAACTGGTCAATTTGCTTACTGTTTACATCTTACTGTTTAAGTTTCTCTGTATGCCACGGCCCTTATATTTAAGACTATTTTAAGTTCATCTTCAGGTACTCCGTAGCCAATGAAATAATTCGTATAGCACCTGAAAATAAACTTAAGACGATCTTAAACATAAGATCCGACTGTGAATACCGGCCTTAGAACGAGACAGATGCATATTCGGAAGAAGCCAGAATGAGGAGATTGAGTGTCAAAAGTGCAATCAACACAAACAGATTAATAAAGATTATATAAATTAGGGAACTTTACTTCATTAAATGTTTTCAATACAAATATAAATATTGATATTTCTCGAAATTATCGATATTTCTGACGGCCAATAATAGCGTTATCGACATTTCAAAAAATCGTTGCAATCCTAATTGTGAGCGGCAGTAATAAAAAATATTACGAACCGATTATTGGAGATTCTTAGGCTATATACTTGGCTATTTGAAAACATTTCGATTTTGTGTGCGTGTCAATATATGTACATGCGGCGATGAAAACGGGATTGCGATCATACCGACGCTTGTTCTCAGTCGATACACGCGCGCACCGCACGCAAGCACGTGTATTAAATGCGTTTCTAGTGTACGTCAAATCAAAATCAAATCAAGCTCGGTACGTGATCGGATGGCTATGGAATCAAAGAGAAACGAGAGAATCCTCCCGACCGAGACGACGACGACGACGACGACGACGACGACGACAACGACAACGGTTCCCTTAACTCACCACGCAGTTTCTCAACTGTAATTTCGACTCGCTAGTTGCCACAGTATTACGGGACTGCGCGCGGCTCTCCCTAACTCCATTAATCATTACGGCCTTGAGATCGGCACGAGATCGTTTTTGAGAGGTCCGAACAGTCTCTACTCGAATTCTAATCCGTCTTGACTATGCCCTATACATTTCTTAGCCTCAGACGGAAGCGTATTAGTATGATCCGTCGCGAAAACACACCAGCATGGAAATAGATACGGGATTCAGCGTGTGATGGACTTTGCAAATCTGATCCATTGTGTTACGTGAAACGATTTTATCAATCTCACTAAAAATCGTTTTTATCTTGAAAAAGAAGAAATTATATGTCTGTACCTGGAAGAAAAGGATGTTTAAAGCATAATAAATCAAAGCGTTATGCAAGAAACAAGTCTGACTAGCAAATTATATTCCAGCCTAAGAAATAATATCCCGACTTCTATCTCCATAAGCCGCGTTTATCCTTTTTCCCCAGTTAAATCCGTTTCACTTAAAGAGAAGTTTGCGATAGCGACGTCAGCCTTCAGGATATAATTATGTAACAATCAATGTGGTTGACATTGATCTCAAACGAAGACGACTGGCGGCGATCTCGTCGCATGCAATTATTACGCAAGGAACGGATATGTCGGTACAAGAATGATGAAACTTTCATGAATTTCTAACAGACGCTAAGATTGCATTATGAGTATTTCGTATTACGACGACATACGCCGTTTACAAGTCTTGAAATTTCGTTTTGTCACAAAAGCGCGGTACCTTGAACACGTTTGAAAATTCACTTCCTCGGAGACATCTTGTAGAAGTTGCGAAATTAGCAGAATAATTTCAAAGATAAATACTGTGCTTGCGAACAATTCCAATTACCATAAGCTAATACTGGAATCTGAATGTATAACTTCCATACAAGAGACATAAGTTATTTTTTCTTCAATAATAATAACATAACTTGCCGTGTAATTTTGCAATGATAACTGAAAGGCTGTCAGTACTACACGGAAACAGCCGTATGGTTGACTTACGCATAAATCTGATTGTGCCAACCCTAGATTAATAATAAAATACGAACAACAATATTTAATAATAAAATACGAAATAACTAATTATGCGGTTGACGCAACCACAAAGCAACTGCTGAATTATAGTGACATTTTGGCTGGTTGCTCCAGCCAAAGTGTATCCATGATAAACATAACCCCAACCGATTTCTAGTTACCACAACCAGACCACGCACACCTACATTGATGTAGTTGATGCAAACTGAGTCATATCAACCATAAACATTACCATCACACAAAAATAGCTAAATAGCTAGGTTGATGCAACTATACTGCTCGTAACTAAATATTTCTGATTATGTACGCCATATCTTTTTTTCCGTGTAGAATTGCATCCAGTAAACGAGACTGTTTTAATCCTAGTTTACTATCGTTATATCTCCGAGACGTATAACCGATTAACTTCTTGACGTCCTGCGGCTACGCATGCACGCACTCCCACTCAGTTTTTAGAGTTCATTGGAGAATATTATTTATAATATTTGTCACATTTTAGCCACTTTTAGCTACTCTTGTAGTAAGACAGAATTAATAAATAAATTTAAAAAGCGTCAAAATAGTATGGTTGCGATAAAAACACATATATGTCTCTGAAGTGTATCGGTAATAATAATATATCTATAAAGTAGCGGTAGCAATCTAGAGTTAAAATATCGCTGAGGACAAGTGTAGAATATTGACAGATTGACATTTTATTTAACTAAAACAACCGGCAAATCAATAATTTAAATTATTCAATCGTTATATGTAAAATCGCAAATAATTTCGTTAATTGATGAAATTAATTATTAATCAAACTTTGACGTGATTGATTATACACTGACTAGTAATTAATTTCATCGTTCAATTAAATTATTCGTAATTACATGTATGACGATTGATTAATTTGGATTATTGATTTGCCGGTTATTTTAGCCAATGAAATTTTCAATCGACTAATGTTTAACACTGCTCACAAGACATGTTCCTTCTCATTTTCCGGATACTATAATTACTCTATATAATTACAAGTTTCGCTCAGAATATCTTTCTATGATCGCGGATAAAAAAATTTCACCTACGGTCTGCATTATCGCGACAGAAAGTTGATGAATGTCGCGTGATCCGCAGGAGAACTTTGTGCTTCAATAAACGTGTCATTATCACTACTCGCGAAGCTTTAAAGGCAGCTGTGACCTATTTAAGTGTGCGTGCGTCCAACAATAATGGATCATAATGGGTGACCCGACGACTCCCAAATTGTTTTACAAATGAGTTAACTCAACCAGCGATAGATCATCTCAGGCGGACAATTGGATTAGCGCTCTCCGACACATTAGTCTCCTTGTACATCACGCGGTTCGACTCGGTTGCAACCGCTTGTTTGCGTTTTATGACGTTGACCGGCGGATAATAGTTTGGTCTGTCTGGTGGACGATCCCCAATTCCACACCACGTTTCCCCGTTCGCCGAGTATTCGATGAAGGCTCTTAGATACGAAAGTGTGTTTCCGTCTCTTTCAGCTTGAATTTGGGAATCGGTATACTCGCAACTCCGAGCAATCGTAATTTCGCAGGCAGTCAGGCAGTGGGAGTTTAGCTCTCGCTAGAAAGTCAGAGCTTAGAAGTCAAATATCGGGAATTTCATTTGCGCGCCGCTATGTATTATTCAATCGGAGTCAAAGGAATCTGCGCGCGCGGGGATAAGCCACCGTTGAGAGCTCATCAATCACTGTTCTCGGCTGTCACAGACTATTCCAATAAGCCCGACTGTCGGGATTAGTACTTGCGAAATCAATGTATGTCATCAGCGCGAGCGAAAACTTTGTTTCCAGACTGCTGGGGACACGGGTACATTGAGACCACCGAGCTTTATTATCTCCGTTTGAATATCTCCTTGATAACTTGCTCTCTGTAATTTTCCATAGCGATAAGCAGCACATAAGACAATAATATATGCTTGACAATCGTCTGAGTTATCTGAGTTATAAAGAATCATATTAACGATTTAGAGTAACCCACACAATCACTAACATCCTCCTTAGTCACTGGCACTCTAGAAAAATTCGGTTCTTTCGCGACTAACGGCATTTGTTCATAATTTCGGTTGTGAAAATCTCTTTTGGAATCATAGAATACAAGCAAGAAGCTTAGTTGCAGTGCTGATCGTATAACGAACTAATTCTCCCTAGAGTGCCAAAGAGTGATTAAGGGAGATGCTAATAATTGTGTAGTTTATCCCACATTGAAATAAATTAAGCGTATTGCGTCAATTAAGATGCGCAAGATTCCTCGTAAGTCAACTCCATTAGTACAAGAGAAAACATTAGATTTACTACACAAACAGTCTACAAAGTACGTGAATACATCACTGACGAACCAAATCGGAAAATGTCAGCTTCTCTCTTCTTTGTGCACCGATGTTGTTTTGCGCTTTTTATAAGGTAGATGATAGTCTTTGCAAAACGTCACGTTATCCACGTAAACCTCTACTTCGGTATGCGGCTGTCTAATGTGCTTAAAGAGGAGCTCGCCGTTTCTGTTGACATGTCGGTTGAGAGGGATCGTGCACACTCGTTCCCATCCGAAACCTCTCGCGATTTGCGCGGTGTGCCTCCAACAGAAAGAAAACATAACATTCGCGCTAAGCTGCATATCAGACTTCAGATTAATAGCCGCGTAAATCTGTCAATTTAAGTTTGCACGCTGTAACCCGATTTACGTAAAATATGACTGCAACGATAGTGACACGTTGCTTATAATGTCTTTATATCGAGTGACGCGCTGAGCGTACGCGAGCCGAGAAAAGCATCGAGTCGTCGCACCGATCTTAATTAAGCCGATCGTTATTCTTTTAATACGACGCGAGGCCATACATCAGCCGTATATCTTCCCCTATCACAGGAGAAGTTCGGATCACGCGGTAACAGTCTCGTTCAGCATCGCAGGGCGTACTACGACCTGGCGCGCGATTCTCGCCGCGTTGACAGCGTCGTTCGCGAAAATCACTCAAGGTCCCACGAAGTCGGACAAACGTCGTGCGCCGAAACGACTCGCATTCCGCGCGAGCCTATATAACCAGAATTCCACGGTCAGACAATCGTGCTCACCTACTGGTGCAGTCAATACGGAACAATCGATAGCCGCAATCGCGCGCGAGATACCAGCTCTCCAGCACGAGCTTTCTACCGATACCCTGGCCGCGGTGGTCCGGCTCGATCGCGAGCCAGCTGCACTCGAAGATCTTGAGAACGCGGCGACGCTGCCAAAGATTCGGCTTGCGGGTCACGTAAGCCCAGAACTCGATCACGTCGCGAGTCGGCCCGCATTCGCAGCACCTCGCGAACTCGACGAACTTGTCAGGATCCCAAGGACAGCAGCCGGCGTTCACCGCGGCGCCCACGATACAATTGTCCTGTCCCTCGGCGATTATCGTCATGCCTTCGCTCACCTCGTCGTGCATGAGCCTCAGCAGCGACGGCTCGGGCTCTCGTTCGGCTAAACCTGCGCTCATCATCACCGGGTCGTGTTTCAAGTACGCGTCGCTCATGAAAGTTATCACTCGGCCGTAGTCAGCTGGGAAAGCCAATCGCGTCTTGTAGAAGAACCGATTCTGTGTAAGAATACAGGATGTACAAGGTTACGCGATGCAATGCGTAATTTAAAATCCATCGTTAATTATTTAATTCAAAGAGCGTGTAGTCCCGTGTGTCTCGAAGACTACGCGAATGTCATGCTTGTTAAATTTCATGCCCGACTTGGCCATTTCTCTCCAGAATGTAAACTTGAAATGTCTAATTTACCGCGGACTTAGCTGTGTGCTTTCGCAGCCCGGTGCGCCAGCAATGTTCTCCGTTTCCGAGTATGCTAAGATACGATCCGTATTCCGTGCACCTTGTGCGAGTCAACACTGATAAGATCGATGTCATACTTTCGCCACCGTAATCTTTCTTATCCTAAAAATATGTACACGTCTTTATATCAGTTTCAATTAAGATATGCAACATATTTCTCTTTCTTTTTCTCTCCCCTTCTCTTTCTTTCTATTTCTCTCTTTCTCTCTTTTTGTCTTAGAATATCTGAAGATGCATTTCATGAAAAATTGCATCGGATTAACGTTACTTGCTTTAAGATTTGTGTATTCCATATGTGCTTTAGGTAATATATATAATCACAGGAAAGCAGCTTACTTTATTTCTTGGGTCTTTTATTTCTACGCGCACATAATAATAATTCATAAAACCACATATAGATATGTAATAACAAATTAACGATAATGTGTATCATGTGTAGTACAGTGGGACACAAAATGGTTCGGACGCATTTCGAACACTGAAGTTGTAGCGCTTCAAGATATCAAAATTGAGAAACACTGCTGACGCATTTGCGCATGAATTAGTTATGACAGGAGCCGAAGTGACAGTACGATGTATGAAAATAAATTTAAAATAACGAGATGGCGTGTTAATACATAAAATAGTATTTTGAAATTTTATGGTTTTTTACTAAGCAAAAAACTTCGTTTGTTACAATCTCGTCCGTGTTTTCAAACTCTCAATCCAATGTTCTCGCATTTTCGATATAAATCGCATAATGATGTAAATAATTATTATGAGAAAAAATAAATTATACGATCTATGTGTATTATAATTAATATATGTACATCTTAAGGACAAACATTATAAACTTACTTTTATTCCAAATAATCAAATTTTTCGTATATATTTATTTTACTGTGCCTATTCTGAGTACACTGCCGATAAAGTTATTTGCATATATTCTCTTCTTAGTCCCTCTTTAAGCATTTCTTCAAATACCACTATTACAATATTTGAACTCAAAGTACTACTTTATGTATTACCACATCATTACGTTATTTTAAATTTATTTTCATCTTTTATTGTCACTTTGGTTTCTGTCATAACCGATTTATGTGTACAAATCCGTTAGTAATGCTTCTTAATTTTGACACCTTGAAGCACTGCAACTTCAGTGCTCGAAATGCGTCCAAACCATTTTGTGACTTATTAGGTCTGTTCTTTTTAGCTGAACTGTCTGAACTGGTGCACACTGGTGCAATAAGTTAGAATGAGACAAATATATTTTATTTTACTTTAACTTATTGCAACCAATTCAAGCAGTCTAGCTAAAAAGAACAGACCTACTGTTACACAGATCGCTATAACGATCTTAACACATGAAGTTATTTCCTTCTGAAACGTAAAAATGTATATTTCTTACCTCCGGTCTACATTAAGTGATTTAAATCTTAAGCCTTAAAAACTAACCAATCATAATCGATTATTCTCCTCAAATTTGACTATAACTGGTTAGTTTTTAAGGCTTAAGACTTAAATCATGTAATGTAGACCGAGGATTATAAAACAGAAAAATCTCTAATATAACTTTGTGTACTAAAACAGGGCTGCGAGTAATTATTTACAATTTCAATTAATTATCGTGTTTAATTGACGATTAATATGTGTCCGATTCAATTGGAAACCATTTAATTGACAATTAATCTCAACAAATTCAATCGAAGACCGTTCAATTGACGATTTATTTCAACGAATTGTTTCAACAACTTATTTCAACGAATTTAATCACAAATAGTTCAATTGACAATTGACATGAGTGAAGGTAATTAAAGATTATTGATTATTGGTTAAATTGATTATTGGACTTAGCAAATTTAATTAAAGGCTGTTTAATTGACAATAGATGTAAGCAAATTTAATCTATTCAATCGAAAATTTTATATGACAATTGATATGCTCCCTTCAATTCGCGTCATACTTAGTTCTTCTCAATAATTGGCATTTTCTACGATATCCTTCACGATACTGTGAGGATATGAATATTATCTACAAAACCAATTGTAACCTTCAATAATCGAACAATCTTCGACTGAATCGATTGAACTTGCTCATATCAATCGTCAATTAAAAGGTCTTCTATTAAATTTGCTAAGTTCAATTGTTACTTAAATGGTTTTTGAGTCCCTTCACTTATATCAATCGCTAATTGAACAATTTTGAATTGAATTCATTGAAGTCAATCGTGATTTAAACATTCCTCGATAATTTTGCACGAATTAATTGTCAATTAGTTGAATTGAAACATATTTGTTCAAATCAATTATTAAATTGATCGAGAAAATTTCTATTGATATTTTTACAACTCTGTATTAAAGAAATGCTACAGTCGAAATTTTCATGAATAGAATACTGATTTTTTTTGCAAAGTTTACGTTATATTAACTGCATAAAATTACAAATGCTCTCACACAATAAAAATACGTGCGGGAATAGCTTGGAGCATCGTTGAATACATGACAAAATATAAAGAATATTGCTGTACGTTTATATTTGAATTTGGAAACTTCAAAATATCGGAGAAGTTTGTAAAAAGATTTTTATTCATGCATGGTTAAGTTTTCTGCTAAATACGGCAAAACAAAGCAACATACATTTACGTAAGATCTATATACCCTATGATCAGAAAGTACCGGGAATTTTTAAATAAAACAAAATAGAGTTAAATTTCAGGCAAATTTATTTTATCTCCTTCAAAATATGATCCATCTGAAGCAACACACATGTGCCAACGCTTGACCCAGTCCTCCATGCATCCCTGGTAGGCCGACGAAGGGATGGCCTTTAGTTCCCTCGTCGCATTCTCTTTGATCTCCTCGATCGACTGAAATCTCTTTCCACGAAGTGGCAACTTCAACTTGGGGAACAAAAAAAAGTCGCACGGGGCCATATCAGGTGAATACGGTGCTTGCTCGATGGTATTTACTTGATGTTTGGTCAAATAATTCAGTACAATTCGGGCTCGGTGCGATGGCGCGTTATCATCATGCAAAATCCAAGAATTGTCGGCCCACATTTCCGGCCGTTTGCGACGTACAGCATCTCTCAAACGCTTCAAAACGGATAAATAATATTCTTTGTTGACTGTCTGGCCCGGTGGAAGGTACTCATAGTGCACTACGCCTTGGCAATCGAAGAAAACAGTCAACATCACCTTCACTTTTGAGCGGCTTTGACGCGGTTTTTTCGGTTTCGGCTCGTCTTCGAAGCGCCACTCGGACGATTGTTGCTTTGTTTCCATGTCAAATTCATAGACCCATGTCTCGTCGCCCGTAATTATCCGTTTCATGAAGGTTGGATCACTTTGGGCTTCAGAAATCATCTCTTCAGCAACTGTCTTTCGGTGGTGTTTTTGCACGAAATTCAGGTCCTTCGGAACGAGCCTGGCTGCCACGCGTCTCATACCCAAAACATCAACCACAATATGCTGTGCCGTTCCATATGCAATGCCAAGTTCACTAGACATCTCTCTTAAGCTGGTATGACGATTTTCAAGCACCATTTCTTTCACTTTCTTCACGTTTTCATCGGTGTTCGACGTCGATGGACGTCCGGAACGAGGCAAATCTTCCACCACTATACGACCACTTTTAAAGTCTTTATACCACTCGTATGCTCTTGTTTTTGATAGAGCAGATTCGCAAAATGCTTTTTGCAACATTTTCAGTGCATCGGCACACGAAATTTCGTTCGCAACACAAAATTTCAAACAAACTCTTTGTTCAACAACATTATCCATGGTAAAATGCGACAAATTGAAAAAAGTTGACTGATGTAAACAAACGCCAGGCAGACACTAATGATTGGATGGCACTAAAACCTGACAGATGTGCGTCTTAAGGTCGTACCAACATAAGAAAAAAAAATAAACCGGTTCCCGCATGCGCGGTACGTTTAAATAAAAAATTCCCGGTACTTTCTGATCATAGGGTACACAGAAATATACGGAAAGAATAGTGTGATTGTGTTAGTGACAATTGTCTCTCTATCGTCATTTTTGGAATTCGTCATCTACTCCAGTATCTCTTTAAAGGGGTGCTATATTTTAAAACTTTACCGAAGACTTCTCTCTACAAATTTTACATCGTATTGGCTGCGCAAAATTATAAATGTTCTTATACAATAAAAATATATGCAAGAATAAATTGGAACATTACTCGATATATAACGGGAACGATAAAAATTTTAGAATTGGCATCTCTAGAATTGTCAGTTGGCGTAAATATTTACTCGATACAAAGGTTCTGCAGCTTTCGCGTACCGCTGTATGTTTGCTCCGCTAACGAAAATTTCAAGGAGCATTGCTGTATTTTTACGATTGAATGTAAAAGCGCAAAAGAAAAAATTTGCAGAAAAATTTCTATATGTATACGCTATTATATCTTCTGCTAACATGTAAAATTGCAAAATAAAACAACTCATTAGAGAACATTAATATATTGTCGTAAGTGACCATTCGTCAATTTTCTTTAATTAATAAATAATTAAAAATCTACAAAGTTATTAGGAAAATAATCCAGGATTTTTTTGTTCAGTTTGATCTAATGTACAAGCATACAATAGCAGACAGCTCTCTGCTACAGCTCATTTATTATATCTCGCGTGATCACTCACAAATCTTCTTTAATTAATATCTTGGTAATTATTGCGATCATAAAATGGTATATTTATGTTCACCTCAATCCGTATTATGCTTCCATGAGAACTTCGGAGATTATTTTAAGACACCCTGTATAAGATATATATTTACAATTAATTATAATATACAGTCATGGCAAGTTATTAGATTCTCTCTATTATTTAGAGATGTTGTGATACTACTGATATAATACTAATATTAATATTTTTCTTTCAATATCGGGTATTTTTGTATCGATATTTTCTTTCGATATTCGTATCTATATCAATACTATTTTGTTTGAATATCTTCTCGAAATTTTTTTTTTTCGAGAAATCGTATGCCAAAACTTATTGCAGTATACGTGAACAAAAACAATATATGTGTAAAATAACAATCGTGATCGATTTAGCACACTTGTACAAATCTTCAGACGCTTTCCTTTTACTTCAATAACACTAGATTACACTAGATTTACGAGATTCGTCAATTTGACGAGTTTCGGATTTCAGTTTTAGCAAAATACAGAAAATATTATTATTATTTTCTAGAAATTTTTGTTGACTTTTATTAATGGAATGATACAAATATTATATCCAAATTATTTATTTACTTCTCAGACTTCTAATTTTGAAATTCGTATACTTATTTCTTCCGCGGATACCCTTAAATTGACCATCAAATTGTTCCGTAAATCTTGTGTTAATAAATAATCGAAAATTAGCATGCAACATGCGTTTTAAACTTACCTTATGATTTCTATTAATTTTTTTTATGATTATTTATTAATTGTTGAAATAAAAAAAAGTGTTCAGCAATTTTTTTATAAGCGTGTAGAGATGATGAAGAGTGTCATTTTGTGCGTTTATTTTATTTCCACGTATATACTCCAATAATTTATATCATACGATTATTTGTTTCTGACATCGTCGACGGCGATCGACGAGTCATTTCTCGCTGGGTATATTTTTGTTATAACTGCTTTTGTTTGATGATGTCAGAAACAAATAATCGTATGCTATAAATTATTGCAATATATGTATGTGGAAATAAAATAAACTACGCACTAAATAACACTTTTCATTACCTCTATATGCTTATAAAAAAATCTCCGAACACTTTTTATTTCAGCAATTAATAAATAATGATAACATAATAAAAAACATAAAGTAAGTTTAAAACGCAAGTTGCATACTACACTAATCTTCGCTTATTTATCGACATCGATCGACAAGACATTTCTCGCTGAGTAGGAGTCTTAACACATATTTTCTAAAGTTTTTAGATCACAAATCGTAGAAAATCTAGTGCAGAAAGTAAAAATATCTTCATACCATAAAGATTATTATATTAAGATTATTATATATATTTGTAGATATATAAAATCCTTAAAAGTAGCTTTGCAATATCAATACTTCCCTATTTTTGTATTTTCTCTAATTTTAAGTTTTTCTAAGTTTCGATACCAGTATCGAAACTTATTTACGGTATTTCTGTATTAATATTGGTATCAATAATGATGGTAATATCGATACTCTTAATTAGATATCTGTTTCAATATGAATATCGATACTTTCATAGTATCACAATATCCCTACTATTATTACATGTTATATGCAACAGAAAAATTGGTCCATATAATATTTTATGTAATTATTACAAAATTATATATATATATATATATATATATATATATATATATATATATAATTAATATTTTATATTTTATATGATAACCTACAATTACAATTTTATGCGTCTTTATTGACGTATACGAAACTTTAACCTTTAAGCGGGTGTTTAAACATTAATGAGCACGTTCGGTATTGAGACCCGCATTATAAATTTATCGTTTATTTCTTATAAAATTATAATAGAAAATTATAAATACACAAAAAAGTAAAATATGTTTATAATAAACTGTAACATTAGAATTTTGTATATTTTTAAGTTTCTGTTATATAAATCTATTAACTAACCGTAACTAGAAAACTAAAAGAAAGAAACATTAGCTTAAAACTGTTTAAGTAAGAACACATGAATGCAAAAACATAAGAAAAAAAAAATAATAATATAAAATAAACTTTTCAAAATACTTGAAGACATAGTACGGAATACTACAAAACGTGACTTACTGAATTAAGAGTTAACTAACACGTAACTTCTTGATAGGAAAAATACGAAATAAAATACGTTATTTTATAACAGAGTGATGAAAAATACAAACGGCTACAATAGAAAAGAGAATCGCATCATATACACAATTTTTCAGAAGAACTAATTTTATGGTATAAAATGTCATTGCGCGCCCATTTAATGGTTAAACTGTCAAAATATCACATCTACTATGAACATGTTGCCGCACGCCCGATTCATCAACAATCATGAAAAACGCGTAGCTAGAAACTAATGCAGCCGGTCAGAAGTTTCGATATATCGATGTGATGACAAAAACTAAATGTACAATTGGCATCGGAAAGGTCGTCTAGTTCTTTTTGTGGTTTTCGGAACGCATCCGAAAGATCTTACCCCATAGAAGAATTCTCTTACTGATCAACAAATTCTTCTATTGGACAAAACGAACGCGTTCCGAAAAGTATTAAAAAAAAACCTGACAACCTTCTTGACGACGACTGTACAATCGGTTACTAAACAGCGGCCAAGTATTTTTCTGAATAAAGTTGCAGCGCTCCTGTCACAATTGAGAGACACTGCTGACACGTTCGCTGTAATTAGTTAATAAAGGGATGTACTTAAACCTTCAAAGTCCACAAGTTTGTAACTTAAACTATGGAAGGATAACAATATTTGAATATTATATTAATCAAATTTATTTTCACCCTCTATACTGTCACTGCGACTCCTGTCATAATGATTACAGAGCAAACGCTTCAGCAGTGTTTCTTAATTTGTGACAACCGAGAACGCTTTATTCGGAAAAACGTGTGGTTAACGTAATCAAGCGCTCTATATATCCAGCATAATAATCTTAATATTTACTAACAAGGGAACACTGCGAACCCGAACTTTTTAATTTTGCTATACTTTTGTATGTGGAGTAAATTAATACATGAACAACGATATATTCCATTTGTGCCCTATCGCTATTTAAAGGTATAATTTACACTCTCAAAATCAAAAGCGCGATTCCACTTTCTCGTACATTACTCTTAAATTAAAGGAGATAGAAAAAATTTTTTGAATAAAAGTTTAATGGTAAGTTAAGTGCTGTAAATTGACATAAGCATAGATAAAAAAATATCTATAAAATATTTTTTACAATAAAAAAAAGGTATTTTTTTAATTTATGCTTATGTCAATTTACAGCATTTAACTTACTATTAAACTTTTATTCGAAAAATGTTTTTCTATTTCCTTTAATTTCAGAGTAATACACGAAAAAGTGGAATCGTCCTTTTTACTTTGAGAGTGTAAATCATATTTTTAAATAGCGATAGGACATAAATAAAATATACTGTTATTCATGTATTGATTTACTCTACACAGAGAGAACAATTTGAATCAAATAAACACTTCTTTGGAATAATCCAAACGAATTTTTTGGTTGATCGAACAAAATTTTGTAACAAAAATATTTATTTGTGGCGTAGTTTTAAAAAAATATTTTTGTTATGTCAGCCAAATAATTTCTTTGGACTATTTCAAAAAAACATTTATTTGATTTAATAAATCGTTCTCTCTGTGTATATACTCACAAAATTGTATCAAAATCAAAGAGTTCGGATTCGCGATGTTTCCTTGTAAGCTTATTTATAAAAGAATTTTTCGACCACGCACAATGCTTTTACATATTCTGACTGTTATATATTATTGTTACTTCCTTAGAACATTCGACAGTCATTATGCACAATGTATATGCAAAAATATTGTGCACTATCAAGAAATTCTTTTATAACCAAGTCGAGTAAACATTAAAGTTATTACGCGAGATATATACGAGAAATACAAGAATATATACGAGATATATACGAGAAATACAAGAAGGATAGTATGATAGTGTTAGTGACGATCAACCTTAACGTTATCGACATTTTTCAAGTTCATCATCCACTTCGGTATTCTTTTCAGGCAATTAATAAATAAATCAATTTTTTTAGGAATCTTTCTAAATTTTAACAGTTAACTTGAAATATACGATCGGTACGTATGTACAATTAGAAAAAGATTAGTCATGCCGAAACTAAGATAATTAAAGTCAAAGTTAACATTATTTATATTTATCACAGGTATGAAAACGGCTTCCGATATCACTTTTTTATTCCTAACCAAATGACTTTTGAAGTATCAACGAAAAATAAAAAGACGATAAAAGAGATTTGTGGAAACATCACAAGATCGTTGATCATCTAATTTTCAAGAAATTTATATATAAAATACATAATTTATGATAACAGTTGAAATATATGGCAGCTAACCTGTAATGGTTTTGTAATATTTTATGTATTATATTTTCTTTGCTACCCCCTGTTTAAATATCTTCTTAAATATGAGATAGTTGAATAATCTTAATCTTTAATTAATATAAAGAAATATGAAAAAAATATGCTAATATGAGAAAACCAATGTTACAATTATTTTTTTGCAATGGCGTGCATTAATATGCTATTAATAGAGAATTGGAAAATAACGTGTTATTTGTAACGCTGTTACCGTTATCGTTACTTTTTTTCAATAATAATCGTTTCATTTTTCTGATCGTAACGGTGACGATTACATTTTCACAATAACGATAATGAATTTAACCGTTACTTTTATCGTTACTTTAGTTATCTCTATTCAACAGATGATGCGCTGGTCGTGCGTCGATAGCATATATTAGGTATTTTTGATTGGATAAAAATACCTCGATATTCACTAGAAGACAATATATTTTATCTTATTCTTCATGTAAAAATAATTGTTAGTGCAAAGACAAATTTTGCAATTTAGCTGTTAACAATTTTTTATAAATTTAATAATAAGTTGGTTTATTTTAATAATAGTATAGTTTACTTTTATAAGAAACCGTATATATATAGAACAAGTGTATGTATTACACTAAGCATACCTATTATTTAATTTATTAAAAATTTTTAATAGCTAAATTGCAAAATTTAACTTTGTATTGACAATAATTTTTATGTGAAGAATAATAAAAGATAAAAAGGTAAAATCAATGCGAATATCCTAGAAATGTCGCGCGATATCTTTAGGATATCCCAATGATATATTTTGAACATTTCTGTTGTGTGGGGAGTTATTTTGTACAAAAAGTAACGATAATGGTAACGCGTTTTTTGAAGTAACGTTTCCAATTATGTTTATTAATACGTATGATAATTTAATAATAAAGTAACAAATAATATTTACAAACATACGCTTAACACAGATAGTCCAAGCCAAAAGTGTTAATACAAAGAAAGAATCGTTTCAAAGAAACGATTATTTCCTTGTGAGTTTTTAAACGTTATGTAAATTTCATTGATATTCTGTTGCTATAGGATGCCAAAGCTGTGTGTGTGTGCGTACATGTGTATGAATATTATAAATAATGTTTATAAACATTTACAGATTTGTTTCGTGTTATATTAACTATTACTTAACATAATTTTCACGGAATATTATCGCGAAACAACTACTTTAAGGGTATTATGTTGGTCCAACGATGTCAATGTACCAATCTATGTCCGTATATTTCCATATTATATTTCACGCTACTTTCATCTTCCTATGATCAGCGCATACTTCACGATGTGTTCTCCAATAGAGTTTGCTCACACGGCTTCATCGTCAGATTCGAAGATGCACGGGCAAGAATAAACTATGACAAGAAAACGATCAGACCACCGAAATCAGCCGTTGGAGAATCGCGTCGAACGTGTGACAGTCAAATAAAACGGAAGGAAAGCAAGATACGAGCCGTACGTCCGCTTTGGAAGGATTGGAGATTATCGGAAGATAAATTGCATTTCTTCTCGGGGTAAGACATCGCGCGCGCCATCGAAGCGAGAGAGAGAGAAAGAGGAAGAGAAAGAGAGAAGCCGTCAGATCTACTTCTTTGACATAGATTATCCGGGAGCTAACGTTTGTTACGTACGTACAATCGTGCTGAGCTTTCGCGAGCGAATTCGTGGAATTTTACGAGAAAGAGGGAAAGAGCGAAACGCCCGAGTCGAGCAATAATTTATACAATCAAACGACTCGCTCGATTTCTCATTTCTCTTCGAGTTCTCTGGAACTGCGCGCATGCGCAACCGAAGAAGATGACATTTCACCGCGATTAAGAGGCATTCCGGGCGGTAAAACTTAACGCCGCGTTCCGCAGTTTCTGGAAGACCAGGTCGGACGATAACTCAAACACGGCTCTATTCATTCATGGCCGTTGTACGAAGTGATATGGGTGGCAGCCTGCAGAGCGGCGCCTGATTTATGTATTCGCGCCGCGTTCCACCGCTTCCGATATACATGCACCTTCATATACGCGTATACATAAACGAGCACAGATACATATATAATACAAACGCATGCGTGCACGTATATACATATATGTATATGGCGGAGGACGGCGCGTGTACGAGAGGAGGTGGTGCGAGCGCGAGGGTGTGCGCCGTACACGTACACGTATAAGGTGGCCGCGGCAGGTACGTATGCGAGGGTGGGTAGGTGCCGCGGCTTATTGTTGATGAATGCGGAGAACCCGAGCTCACTGAGCCACGAAGAGGATGCGGGCTTTATACGTATATCGTAGTCAGACGCGGGAATGGTGGAGACCGATAGGTATACGTTACCGAAGTGGAAAACCCCCGCGGACCGACCGACGGCGAGGCCGCAACGAGAAGCGTAGATACGTAGCGACCCGTATGCATCAATTACGCGCCTTCATTTTCATTTTGGCCGAGCCGCCACTCGCGAAAGATCGCAATTTATCGGCGCGGCAATGCGGGCATTATTAATATCCATTAACCGGCCACACCACCGCCGCCGCGAGCGTTTCGGACCGCGCACGATTGCCGGCTCGTGCAGATAAAAACCGCGATGATCGGCGTGTCGCGCGATGAATCGCGGGATAAACGGGAAATTAAATGCATCGCAAGGCGCACGATCGCTCGTCGCCGGCAAATATGAGAAATACTCGCGCGTCGGAATCAAAGACTATACTGAGAAAAATCTCTCGGTTATCAGAACGAAAGCACACCCGCTGTTTAATGATTGTTAGAGAAACATATTAAACAGATACAGTTGCAAATTTTTTCTCATTGTCTCATTTGAACAAATCTACATTGTCTGAAATAGACTCGAACATACAGATACTATATACATGATTGCTTAGCCATTCTCTAGCCATGTCTTGATTGAGAATAAAAACTTTTGACCTAACACAATCGTTTCTAGATAGTCAAAAGTCATGACTGTTTGTTCTTGCTATTCGAAAAAATAACAACGATGAAATCTGTTACATAGTAATGTTATGCAATTTTAAGCAAATATACGAGTAAACTGTAAATCGTAGTCGTAGCTTATGAAAAAAATTAAAAAAATCGTAGAATTTATGAGTTATCACATAACATACGGTTTGCATAGAATTGTAGGCCTATTCATAAGCTCTTACGAGTCTTGCGAAAACAAGTTACGAATTTTATAATTTTGTTTAGAATTGCAGTATTAATCCAGTTTAGTAACAATCGTAGTTAGTAAACTCTTGTATTTAATTGCTTCTATCGTTATCTATGTTTTATAATTATGTTGATAATATCACGATTACGCATAACACATGAATGAATAACCGCAATTATAAACATCGCAAGCAAAATTATAACCGCAAATAAAACATTAAGCTGTCCAAGTGTCACAGCTACTTAACATCGTCGCAATTTCTTCAAATAATCAACAGTCACGACCCTTGACTATCCAGAAACGAATGCGTTAGATCGAAAATTTTTAATAACTCTCGATTAGAACACATGGCTAGGAAATGGCTAGGCATATGTCTTCTGTACCAGTCACTAGATCAATAGTCACAAATTGCCGACTAGCCACTTTCAGTTTCTCTCTACGTGTTTCTGATGACTGTTGATTAATCTAGCAAGCGCGAATGTGTCCACAAAGTGACATTTTGACAGCCTGACGTTTCGCATACATCTGTAAAAGGGATTATTTGTTTCTACAGTGAGATTTTTATTACAGAGTATTAAAAATCAGTTCGTATGACTGAATTGTATACATTTACAAAATTAATTGTATAATTTCTTACTCATCTCTCTTTTAAAATTTTTACTCTTCCTCTATTAATTACACGTCATACGGGGAAAGAGGTGGAGGGGGAAAGCGAATAACCCCTTTTATATAATGAAATATCAGAACTAATATCAAAATATGACATTAGTTTTAGATTCATTTCTGCTAGATCAATCAACAGTTTTCAGAAACGCATAGTTAGAAACAAATACAGCTGGTTGGAAATTTTCAGGGTTGCATTCCAAAACTTTTTACTCAATATCTATAGTTCACATTACATATATTATAGAATATCGAGAAAAATTTCCTTAAAAAGGAAATTTTTTGAAATGCAACCCAGATGAATTTCGATCTAGTAAATGGGATAGAATCGTTGCGTTCGAGTGTACAAATCATATTTGTTCTTGTCTATTTAGGTTAGTTTAGGTTTGTTATGTCTCCATTACAGAAGTATTGCTTAGAATAGCAAATTGAACATAACTAACCATTTATTCCCACTACGGGGTCATTTATCCTATATTAGAGTCACTAAATACAGTCAAGACAGATTATTAATTTAAGCAAAACATGACGTCGTTTATAAACATAAGATATTCATATATAGTCGAGTCTTATATTTAGAATCATCTCAGGTTCGTTTTTAGATAATGTATTGATTTCATTGACTACGGAGCATCTCAAAATAATCTTAAATATAAGATCGAATTATGAATTCTGACTATAAAGTTATATCGACTTAGTCGCACGTTATTAGTTCGAAATCGTTTCACGATACATAAATATTTAATGTTATTTTAAGAAAAAGAATTGTAAAATAGGTAGTATAAGTGTAAAATAAGTAACTTTTATAAAATAATTTTATAGAAAATAAGTTTAATTATATACATAAAGAGAAAATAAAAAGTTGCGAATAACACTAATATCACGAAAATAATTTTCTAATCTTGAATATTTTATTTAATGTTTATTAGAAAATATTGTATAAAAAATGCCCACACCATCATGTTCACACCAATAAGAAATAAAAGAACTCTGTCCAGACTCTATATTTTAATGACTCCATCCCATATCAACATTAACCATATATATCCATATAACCATTTGTTGCAGGTACTGATATTTTGTTAAATTAGCGAAACTCCTTTTATTACTTAATATTTTATTCTATTGTACTTAACTTACTGTACTTCTTTTATTGTACTTAACTAGAGGAAATGAAAGTGTAAAATTGAAAAAATATTTTGTTCTATTGTATTTAACTTACTGTACTTCTTTTATTGTACTTAACTAAAGGAAATGGAAGTGTAAAATTGAAAAAATCGAGAAAAGAGGATGTTACACACCTTGCTTAATTCAATATACTTAATAAAATATGCTTAACCTTCTAACCGTGTTTGTTTCGAGTATACTTTGACCAGGGTCTAAATAGAACTAATGGTGAGAACTCACTATTTAATTGACATATATATATATATTTTTTTATATCTTATTTTAGTATTACATAAAGTAATTTAGTACAATATGTACTGACTTTTTTTCTAAAATAACTCAAAAAATCGCAAAGTATCACATTTGTATTTAGAATATTACAAAAACTTGTGTAAACTTTGAAACTGCTCTGGGTCAAAAAAGACCCAGAGCACGGCTAGAAGGTTAATAGGAAAAAGCTAGTGAATAAATATACAAACAAGGGTATGATTTGACCCATGTCTTCTTTATATTTGGTTAAATATATAAGGACGCGTGTATAAATAAAGTGTGACGTGAAAAATGTAAATAAATGAATACACGCGACACCATGCAGCAATTTATATTCGCGTTCGCGCGCGTGATTTCGATTATTCCCCCTCAATCTACTATACAACCGCAAATCTCACACGAACGTCACGTGTGAATGCTATCGTCCGGCTGTCGTCGCTGAAGACGAACTTTTAGCTCTCCACGCTAAGCCGGCTTGTAACCTTATGAATCCGTCTAAGTTCCCCCGGAATCCATCGCAGCGTTGACCTTGGGTTTCTCTCAGTTGGCCCTCGCCTTCTCCAACTTCCGTCGCTTATTAGTTTTCGTCTTGACCAGCCTGGAATCGTTGCTGCCGCCTGTCTCGTACATCCCTTCAGCGGCGGCATATTTCTCGCCGTATCGACCGTGCTTCTCAAAGTGTCCACCCTGACGTCCGTTGTCGTAGAAGTCCGCGTCTTTCTTCATCTCGTCCTTCTGATAAACATTGCGATATCCGGCGGCGTTACGGGCCTTCTCACGGCTATCCCCGCTCTCGTAGGCGACATCCTTTTTCCCCGCGATCCCATCTACATACTCCTTGGCGTGATTCTCACTTTCGGAATAGTTCTTACCTTTACCCGAGGATTGAGTGCGCTCGCTTCTCTCACTCTGCTTTTTCGTGTCGCCCGTGACAGCCGTCTCGAAGACAACGCGTCTATCACCGCCTCGGTCGTTTCTCGTAATCTGCGCCTCGTGCTTGGATGCCGCGTAATACGCGTCGCGATCCTGATCGAATCCATCGGACTCACCGATGTCGAAATTCCCTTCGCCCGTCGGTGAGGCGTACGACATCGCGCTCCTACGGTGATCCGACTGGCCAGTTTGCGGCTTCACGAACACGAGTTCCATGTGGCTGACGCCGGGTGGCTTGACGCCCTTATAACCAGGCGGCAACATCTCCGCCTCGGGTTCTATGATCAAAGGTAGCAGGGCAACGTCGCTCTTTGCCCTTGCGGTAATAGCCCTCATTGTTGGCGGTATCTCCTCCTCCTCCTCCTCCTCCTCGTCTTCCCCTAACTCCTCCAGGCTGTCCTCAACGATCTCGGACGATTTACTCGCGGATATCTCCCCGAACCCGTAGCCGTTGGCCATCGATTTCGAGTCAGATGATCTCGAGCGACCGATGTAATGCATCTCGTTAGCCTTCTCTCTCAGCGGAAACGCGCAAACGCTCAGCAGAGCGCAAATGACGCACCATCCCGCGTCGGACCATCCTCCGAGGATTCTCATTTCCTTCTCACGTGACCTCGCGAGCCCTGATAGTGAATCCGCGGATTTGTGCCCGGACTAAGGTGGCAACTTGACAGAGAAGCCAGGAAGTCTCCGACGTATAACGTGACTCGGGCAATCGGGCAATCGCGCTGACACGCACTGTAATGACCGCGGGATAATACCAGCTCTTTTATATCGCGCGACAATCGCTCGACCGAGCCGGGGATCGCTGACTCTCTCGCCCAGGAGTGCCAAATGCATCTGGAAGGACGACTTGCGAGACGTTTCGACAAAGCCGCGCGATTTCACACGGCGACTCGAACGTCTCTGACGTAACATGCGATTCAAGGTCGTGCGAAGTCGCCGATGCGGAGCAATTTCGCGTGTCGAATTAGATTCCTCAGTAGAAATTTCCAGAAGAGATGCTCCAGATAGCCGTTTTGCAAAGTTTGCACAAAAGTTTACAAAAATCCGTAAAATAATCGCGAGTACTTTGATCGAAGCGCTGTTTTTATCGTCTCGAGTACCCTCCGTGACGAATCTCTCGCCGAATTATTACGCAAAAGTCGGCGAGACATTGGCTGATGTCGTTGATAGCAATAGAATGACGTCGTCGACAGCGCGTGTTTCATCTCGCACTCGGCGCGTCAACGACTGGCCCTGAAACAACGGCTCCAAGCGATGGATTATTTACGCGACGGAAGGACAAACGTCCTTCCAGAGTGTGTATATAAAGCGATAAAGCGGTAGAACGGATACGACAGTGCCGAACAATTGAGCCGTGAGGTATAATAGGGATTGTAATCCGGTGCGCCGTGTTTGCGAGGAACTAGGCTGCAATTGCTATGATCGCGAGTTTACTAGTGATAGCCGCGTTACTGCTCACCGGCGCGCGCGACAATAATGCATCGCCCACGGCCACTGCGCGTATGACGGTCTCTAAGATGAGAATGGCCGATCTCGAGTCCTCCGCCGGCGGATACGCGTACAATCAGCGACCGGGCCTTCCGGTCTCGTACGTGCGGTACACCAATCACGGAAGCGGACGTTACTACCATGCACCGACGCCGGTGCATTACGTCGTCGGCAGTCCTGCACCTGTTGCGCCCGCCGTTTCTGAAACTGCGTTACCGCACGAAACCGTCCTGCTCCCGTATACGACGACTACGAAGCACGAAATTGCACCGTACGCAGCGCGCCAGCCTTACCCGCGCGATGGATTCATTAATTATGGCGTGGGCCAATTAGCGAAATACGCGCAACCGCTTGAGCCGCCTAAGCTGGCTCCGCGTGCACCATATTACACGCCGAGTGCGTTTCAACCGACGGAAACACGGAGCAGCGTCAATAAAAGAGTCGACGATAACGCAACTGAGCGTGAAAACAAAGATGATGATAGTCATGATGATGATAATGATGATGATAATGATGATGATGACGATGATGATGATAATGATGATGACGTCGGTGACGACGACGATGGTGATGATGCTGAAAACGAAGATGAGAATAAAGATCAAGCGATTGAAAATCGCGAGAGACAAAGCGATTCCAATCACCAGGTCCACAACTCTCATTCAAACACCGACGTTTCTTTTGAGCACGGCGACGGCGTAAAGCATTCAGCGGCGCGAAATTCCGCTCACGGGGAGAAGGCTAACGAAGAGTACCAGAAACGAGAAAAATTTGACGTGGGCGAACACGGACGGCACGATGAAGGCGGGCAGCTAGGTAGAATATCTGTTTACCCTCCCAATACACATTTATCGATTTTTCAATACATGCTTAGGTATTTGTATTTTCCGACATATTGTCGATATATATATAAGCGGGGATTACTTTTTGCTGGATCTTTCAGAACATTACAATACCG
Organism: Odontomachus brunneus; assembly: GCF_010583005.1. NCBI lineage: Eukaryota > Metazoa > Arthropoda > Insecta > Hymenoptera > Formicidae > Odontomachus > Odontomachus brunneus. The sequence goes on along the minus strand of NW_022639587.1, from coordinate 239,974 downwards.
AAACCGAAAACAAAAAAGAGCACAGCGACGTGGCCGGAAATTATGGACGGGACGATGAGGCCACATGGGGCGAAAAGGGCAGCAGCTATGGGCAAACGTCGTACCGCAAAAAGGGACAAAAGACCAGCGGCTTTCATAAAGTCTACCACAAGGATGAATATAAAAAAGATACCGATTTCTATGACGAAAGCCACAAGAAAGGCTATTTCGACAAGCACGCCGCCGCTGACGGACATTATAACGTCTCTACGGGCGATTTCAAGGAGAGCGGACATCGTGAGTCGCAGTCCGATTACGAAAACAACGGGAGGAAGGCTCACTATGACAAGGGGCATGCAGAGAGTCGCGAACAGGGTTACAATAAAGAAAAGGGCGAGGATTCTTTCCACACTAATCGTGAAAGTTATAATTCCGATAAAGATACGCGTTTGAGAACCATGAGTACGACAGATCTGACGAGCATCGTTAATTAACAGCGCGAAACGTGTGTTTTCAATGCCGAGGCAATTTATCTGCGTTTTTTTTTATATTAATTATAATTCATCATATATGCACACACAATAAAACATACGTGAAAACTGTAATGTCGAATATTATCGTGAGGCAGATTCCCAATTCCACGTTGCACAATTGTCGAGTGCAATGACTGACGTCAATAACATATTTATAACAGAATTACATTATAGTTAGAATAATCATCGAAAATATAACCGAGACATAAATATCGAACATTGATATTTAACTAATTAACGACGCATAATGTATGTATAGTTATCGTCTCTCTTTCTCTCTCTCTCTCTCTCTCTCTCTCTCTCTCTCTCTCTCTCTCTCTCTCTCT
>NW_022639587.1:221388-238190 GCF_010583005.1 Odontomachus brunneus | reverse complement strand
CTCTCTCTCTCTCTCTCTCTCTCTCTTTCCCAGTAATAATTTAAATGATTTCACATATAATTAAATTATATAAATAATTGAGATCGATTCATTTGTTTTAATCTATGTGGCTGCTATTAAATGTTTCTAATTATTAAGAAAGGTACGATAAAACAAAAACAGTTATAAAACCGTGTCAATTGCACCACAGAACAAGGTAAATGGCCGATACAACGGTTTTATGGAAATGGTATGTAACGAGCGGCCATATTTTCTTGTGACAGCTGTTACGCCGCAGAAGCGTGACTGATGTGGCACAAAACATGAAACTCCACTAAATTATTACGACAGTTACCGATTTTGCGACACACGTTACGGCCGTGGAGTGGAAATAATTCAAATTCCATTTCACGTCCGATATACATTCATAGCGTTATAAAAATCTGATTAATGCGGGCTACCACGTATCTCCTCCCCGAAAAAACGTGACAAAATGCAGCGGTAAGAAAAAAATTCGGTTCAACAGACGCGCATCGTGCGCGGTGGCATGACTGACGTAACGTTATGATTGGCAATGATGAATGCATGTACAAATGAGATCTGGCATGGAGTGTCTATCAGAAAGGGAATTTATTCTGCTCGTAAAAGCGTACAACTCTCGTCAACGTAACGTGGTACTTTCTAACAAACGCGGCTCAACAAGCGAAAGCGACTCGTAAAACGACGATTCTTCTCATAATATCCACATCAATGTCCCTTCTTGAATCCCCAATGCTTGTGGTCCTCGTGACCTCCCTTCTTGCCGTAATGGGAATGATGATCATGATGCTCCTCGTGACCGCCGTGGCCTTTGTGACCCTTGTGGTCGTGATGATGATGTCCCTTCTCGTGATGACCCTTCTTGCCGTAATGATCCTCGTGGTGATGATGGTCGTGATGGCCCTTCTTGAAGTGGCCGCCCTTCTTATGACCGTGCTCGTGATGATGGCCACCGTGTTCCTCGTGATGGCCGTGGTCGTGATGCTCGTCGAAGAAATCTTTGTCCTTCTTGTATTCGTCGAGCTTGTGCATTTCGTGGTGCCCCTTCGTGCTGTGGCCCTTACCGTAATGGCCCTTCTCCTGGAACTTGTGACCCTTCTCGCCCTTCTCGCCCTTGTGATGCTCGCTGTAATAACCGTCGTCGTGATGATGATGCTTCTTGTGACCGCCGCCCTCGTGATAGCCTCCGGAGTGGCCCTCCTTATCGTGGTGTCCCTTCTCTCCCTTATCGTGATGATGCGCCGACTTGTAACCCTTGCTGCCTTTTCCGCCGTGTTCGTGGTGATGATCAGAATGATGCTCCTCACCGTGGCCGCTCTCGTGATGATGGCCGTGATGACTGGCGGCTACCTGCAGGTCATCGTAATGATCCCTCGTGATTTCGCGCGCGCGCGTCACGCAGTGAGAGGCGATGCACACTGCCAACAGGCAGATCGCCGCCAGTCTGCTCATCGTACCGTGTTTATCCTCCTTCAGTCCAATATCAACGAGAGAGGTGTTTAACTTCGCCGCTGTGATCGGTATGATTAAAGCTGCTCGCCTCGCTCGGATTATATATCGATCGCAGGGATAATCAATATGAGGGAAGCACGGGCTCTCCTTTCTTGGCTCATTAAGCCGTTGCAAAAGCCAACGTCCCCTTAACCTGTTTAAATTGTAGTAATGCGGATTTCAGCGAGCCCGTGACTCTCGCTCTCGGGTTGTTATGTAATCTAATTGAAATCGTTGCCCCTGCTTGCCAAACTGCGTCTGTGGAACCTAAATAACGCGTTTTTGTCGTCGCCGAACGGTAACGCGCTCGTTCACGACAGCTTCGATTTATTCCTCTATTACGGACGGAAATTTATACGATTAATATACACGTCGTGAAAACAAACAATGGACAATGTCGTAATGCGGCCGTGCCATCACCATCGCAGTCGTCGAATGATGAGTACTACGATAAAAAAATATATATATAAAATAAAATAAACCGGTTTCGATTGACGCAGAAATGAATTGGGCGGTAATGAATGAAAGGCGATAAATTGTTCCGGTTTTCTCGTTTTGTTGCTCGCCGACCGCTAAATTGGCGGAGCGCATTAATTTACTTCCTGATAAATCCCAGATCGATCTGGTTATTGCAGCCGCAAGAGCAACCGACGTTTTCGTTGCGCTCAAACCGTCTCTTATTTTTAGCAGACATTGGCGCGGGAGATCATTATCCATCGATAATATCCGTTGATATCTTACTTTCCAAGGAAAGAAGTTATCGACACGTGCCCTAGATTTCCAATCCCGGGCGCACGCCATTTTGATCTCTCACGTATTGTATCCTGTTGCTCTCCGCTTCGCTCTCCAACGAAAGGGAACGTCATTTTGCTCCGTTAAGTAATCCATGATTGACAATTCGTTTCGTACCGAACAGTTCTTTGCAACTAATAGCGCATTCAGGTGACGGTACGCACCGCGCAAAGTAGCGCTTTACGAAATGCGAGCCCTGTATCGTAACCGAACGAGTGCGAGGGATCGAAAGCGATTACGTGCAAAGCGTTGGCGGAACCGCAGGTATATAAGCTTTGCCTTAAAGATTGTTGGCCAGTCGATTGTTGCACTCGTTAGTCCTACAGACTGCCAATATGGCTAAGCACGTAGGACCATGGTTGCTCGTGGGAATGGGCGTGATGTGCTCGATCGTCGTAATGTCTTCGGCCCGCGAGGTCCGAAGTTTGACAGGAGATCTGGAGGTGGCCGGCTCTCATCATCATGAGCACGGAGGTGGAGGAGGTGGAGGAGGCCATGGGCACGGAGGTGGAGGAGGTGGAGGAGGCCATGGACACGGAGGTGGAGGAGGTGGAGGAGGCCATGGACACGGAGGTGGAGGAGGTGGAGGAGGCCATGGTCATCACCACGAGCACGGTGGAGGCCACGAGCATCATTCCCATCATCATGGAGAACACGGTGAGAAGGGCGAGAAGGGCTACAAAGGGCATCATCACCATGAGAAGGGTGAACACGGCGGCCACGGTAAAGAGTATCACGAAGGTCACCATGACGAGCATGGCGGACACAAGAAGGGTCATCATGATGAGCACGATGAGCACGGTAGCCATCATGAACACGAACATGGCCACAAAGAGTCGAAATTTGGCCACGGGAAAGGCCATAAGAAGGGCGAGAAGACCCACGGTTATCATCACAAATCCCACAAAGATGAGTTCCACAAGGAGCATAAATTCTACGACGATTATCACAAAGGTGGCCATCACGAAAAACACGGCGATCATCATGAGCATCACCATGGTAAGGAAGGTCATCACAAGAAGGGCGGACATCATCATTCCGGCCACCATGAGGATCACCACGGTAAGAAGGGCCATCACGACAAAGGACATTACGACGAGGACCACCACGGCCATCATGGCAAACACGGTCATGAAGAGCATCATCATCATCACGAGGATTATGGCAAAAAGCATGAGCACCATGGTGGCAAAAAGCATGGATTTTCGAGCGGCGGCGGCGGCGGTCACGGCGGCGGCGGTCACGGTGGCGGCGGTCACGGTGGCGGAGGTCACGGTGGCGGCGGTCACGGTGGCGGAGGTCATGGTGGCGGCGGTCATCACTATCATCATCATCATTAATCGGGCGAAACCCGGCAATTTGGTGCAACGCAAAGATTAAATTGTTGAATCGTCTGTTCCCTCAGTCTCTCGTTGATTATTTATAAGATACTGGATAGTAATGACTTATTCCGTCAGATGTTTACTGAGAAATTAAAATGTCTAAGCTCCGAATATATTCTTAAATCGATTACTTTCCTTACGACTCCCACTATTCCTTAAATATACTCAGATGTGTGTGTATGTGTGTATGTGTGTGTGTATGCATGTATGTGTGTATGATAGCACATATCCTTGCGATAGTCGCATGAACGTAAAGTATAAAAAATTAAAATTTTGTTCTGTTAATTCATGCAATATTACCGTAAAATAAAAGCGAATGTATTCTATTACTCAATTTCGTAATTTTCTTACCGCAGTTCCTCGCATGCCAAGAAGATCTGTCATAATATAGAAAGAGATATTAGCTCGCAGAATGATGTTTTTATGTTACCTTTACGGAGATCAAGGAATTATGAATTATTCAACGCGCATATATTATTAGGAACAAAATTATATCGGACTTATCCTCCTCCAAAGATACTAACGAGTGCAAAGCATGAGCTTCAAATAGCCAATATTTTTCACAATTAATATATATATTAAAAATTATTAATATTCTTGATATATCTTTTTATTTTTCCGAGAGATTTTGTTATTTCACTTAATATATCTTTTTATTTTCACTTTGCTCTAGATATATATATATATATATATATATATATATATATATATATATATATATATTTATATAAAAACCAAGCGCGATGAATATCTTCACGGATTTAACTGCATATTAAATGCTGCGTCAGCTTTTCGCTCGTCACCCATAAAATTTTGAAAATATTCAAAATAACGTATACAACGAAACCACACAATTGACCATAAACGGTGTAAATAAACAATGCGTGAATACGAAAGAGATTACATATAAAACCGCAGAGACTCTCTGGTAACTCTATTTTAATAGCAATATTTATTTAACCTGGCTTTCTATTTTGATATAGATTTACTTAATAAAAGATAATATTGACACGGTGCAACTTCTTATTCCGGGTTCAGTGAACTACTGAAAATCGATAAAGGAAGCTCGATCGATATCACGTAATAATTCCGTTTATATAACTTTAAATAAGTAACACAGAGGTTACAAAATAAAACCAAGCTCAGTAAGATTTACCGTGCAACGGGGGAAAAATGAAAGGAAACTCCCCCGCGCCGTCTATTATTTATATAAATATATACTTTTTCTCGAGTACCGCCGAGCGTATTTGATGGCTCGCCGCGTCAGAATCACGATATAAATAACACCTTCTCGCCAACTGACCATATCGTATCGCAGGCAACGATAGAAAACACTCAGATCGGTGAGAGATTGATAATCGAATCTTGTGATATATTGCTTTTACATTACTATCATCATGTTTACCCTGCGTCGTGTGTTGATGACTATGCTCATGGCGATGTATATCGCCGCATATTGCGCGATCACCGCGCGTGAGATCATCGGAGACGATGGTTATGACGATTTGCAAGTGGCCGCCAGTCATCACGGCCATCATCACGAGAGCGGCGGTGGCGAAGAGCATCATTCCGGTCATCATCACAAGTACGGCGGGCATGGTCACAAGGGTTACAAGCATCACGGTCACGATGAGAAGGGTGAGAAGGGACATCATGACAAGGAGCATAATCACGGCCACCACGACGAGCACGGAGGGCACAAGAAGCATCATCATCACGACGACGGCTACCATCACGAGCATCACGAAGGCAAGAAGGGAGAGAAGGGTCACAAGTTCCACGAAAAGGGACACTTCGGCAAAGGCCACAGCACTCACGGTCATCACGAGGTGAAGAAACACGACGAATACAAGAAGGACAAGGAGTTCTTCGACGAGGATCACGACGACGGTCATCACGAGGAGCACGGCGGCCATCATCACGAGCATGGTCATAAGAAGGGCGGTCACTTCAAGAAAGGCCATCACGATCATCATCATCACGAAGGTCATCACGGTAAGAAAGGTCACCACGAGAAAGGTCATCATCATCATGATCACAAAGGTCACAAAAGCGACGGCGGTCACGACGAACATCACGATCATCACCATCATCACGGCAAGAAAGGCGGTCACGAGGATCACAAGAAGTGGGAGTACAAGAAGGGACACTAAGATATCCTCGTCTCTTAGAGAGGTACCACCAGCTGGCTGTTTAATAGAATCCTCGCTCTCGTTCGTTCTTTTTCCTCGCTCGCCGTTCTTTTTCATACGATAACTCAAGAATATATATTTGCGGCTTAGATACATACTCGCTCATGAGAATGGCATGGTCGTTATTCATTAATTGTTAATCGTGCATACGTTGTAACATTGTTGAAATATAAAGTGTCATATTTAACACGTGTTTCTTCTGCCTTGTGCGCAACATAATACCAACATAATCATAAATTATTCCGTCACGTTTGGGATCATAATGACAGAACCATCGTGTAAGATGGAAGAAGCTACTTTTTAGAAGCTATATATTTCTCCTGAACTAAAAAGGTGGTTTTACACGCCGTGGAATTATGTCAATACAATACAATAACAATAATAATAGCATTCAATAGCGCGGATATTGTGATACACGCGACATTTAATTCACTGTGATACGTAACAAACAGCCACGCGCATCAATCAGTAATTACGAGATTATCAGAAACCCCTCGCCGCGCTTCTTTCGCAGCTTCAATAGATGTATATCCGCCATTGAACGCTGCAAACTGTAGGCATCGTAAATTACCAGTGTGCCGGGGGGATCCCTGTTCTTAATAAAAATTCCTATACTCCAGCGATTTATCAAATTCCGATATTAATAAACGGCTCTAAATGCAATACATCGTTGGTTAATACATTATCGGACGAAACGGCGTAAATGTAAAGCGTATTCGCGCGGTATTATTAATATTTAGTTTAACGTGAACTCTTTCGGGAATACACAGCCGCGGTAGCGGTCTCGTCTACGCTTAAACCCATTATCTTTTCAATGGCTTTATTAAAGAGCTTTATTAAAGAGGAGCATTGCGACAGTAATTATCGCGCGCAAACGAAGAGCGAGCGGGCCGGGAGGATGGGATCTCGAAAAAGCCGCGACTTTCAATTAATATCCGACATTCGTCGGAGTGTCCCCCGTTGCACACTTTGCCAAACGCGGTGGCTACTTTTTTGCCACGTCTTCGCATCGTAAAAACAGCGAGGCGGGGTAGAAAGCGGCGCAACCGTCATATTCGTCGCGTCGCGAATTTGATTAACGATCATGCCGAGCCGCGTTGCAAATGAGATCGCCGCCGATGTCCACTCCGGTGTCCGTCCGAATTGAATTCCGGCGGGCCGGATTAACGGGGGCTCGCTCTATGCTCGCTTCTTTCCCTGCCGCGTACGAGCGTTTGCGCAGAATTGCGCCGGGCCCATTCTCCGCCGGAGATTGCATGCGCACGCGGCAGCGCGTACTACTTGAAACGCTCCGCCGTGCGATAATACCGCCGGCCGTCAAAAGGGCCCGCTATTGTTTCGGCTCGCAACGCGTGCACGCGTGTAGAGGTGGTTTAATTAATGTAATTGAAGTGGCCGCGCGCGCGTCACGTAAAAAAAAGAAGGAAAACGCGAGATATACAAGCACGTGTGTGCGTACGAAGAAGTGCGCGCACGCGCGCGGGAGACGCGTGGTTCTCTGTGATTTCGCGTGCTTTCACGGAACCGGAATAATCGCGCTATTCGACTAAATTAATGAGGACTCACGGAACACGTGACATTTGCACTTTTGGCTCGCAACCCCGCGTGCTCGTTGTCTGCGCGCCGCCATACTGGAGACGAAAAAACGATACGTTTTTTTTTCCTGTCGTTCCTCGCTTTCCGCAGCGGGAAAATGCTCGCGTTGTTACGTCGCATCCTCGAAAACCGGTCTGTCGAGAGTAGAGGCGTAATAAATACAAGTTACTCTTTATGTGTGTGTCGAGCTAAACTCGGCGGGGAACAAAAGTTGTTTAACACAATGTTGCCGAAATAACCAGCTAAATAAGCTCTCCGCTCCCTGAATCCCGGGTACCTTTGATAAAATTTTCACGGAGCCGAAGCAACCCTACGAATAATAAATGACCTGTACGCTGCAGACGTATAATGAAAATTGCATCATGAGACCGCGCAAGAAATCCTTTGACGATGTAAGCTTCTAGATTAAATATTTGGATTAAGCTTATCTTGTTGGCGTATTCATTGTATCGCGCTAAAAACCGAGATAATCAAATATGTTCATAATCAAGGCTTCGCGCCGCCGCCGCCACCGACACGTGCGTGACTGTTTTAATCCATTTATACGAGTGTGGAAGCGAAGAAGAGGACGGGAAAAGGGGCTCGCTTTCGCCGTCGTTGATGCCGCTCCATTTGACTTCTTTTCTCCCGACGGTTAATTTTATTCGCGCGATCGATCGTGCGATAACTCTCGCGCGCATATTCTGTCGTAGACGGAAATAATTTCCGAACATTATGACGTGTTCGTATACAACCGATTTGCACAATATTTTCTAAAATCTTCGTCGGGACTAATCGACATGCAATAAGCGTCGCGTTATGTATGCGCGTTGCAGGAGGCGACGCGATGATTTACATTAAGCGGCCATATGTTTTCGACGGCTTGCACCGGCTGCGGTCAAATCATCATAACATGGTGCAGCGGCTAACAAAGATCACGAGGTGTCGAGAACGCGATAGACAAAATAAACGCAACAGACCAAACCCTGGAGAAGAACTCTGGCAAGGCAAAAATACTAATTCCCGGACAAGTACCTAATCCCAAATTCTTATTGTTTTGGTTTTTAAATAAGAATATTTAAACTTTCAACATAAAAAAAAAATATATATATATATATATAAGGTCCTCCAGAACAACATTTAAAACTCTCATAAAGACATACTACAAATTAAGATGAACATAAAAATCTTGCATTATTTTTCAATATTCGCAGTAAGCAATTATCGAAATATTAATTAAAGATTTGTGAATGATCACGTGAGATATGATAGAGCTGTAGTGACGATATCTGCAGTCCTCTATTTTTTTGCCTAATAATTTTGTAAATTTTTAGTTATTGATTAGATAACATTAATATATTATCACAAATGACCATCCGCTAATCTTTATTATAATTAATAATTATCTCTTTATTAATAATTAATTATTAATTAATATTTAATAATTAAATTTTATTAATTATTAATTAATAATTAATAATCTACAAATTTATTAGAAAAATGATATAGGACGTTTTTGTTCATTAAGTTAGACTTAATATACAAGCATACAATGAGAGACGTCGCCATTATAGCTCATCTACCATATTTCGCATGATTATTCACAAATCTTCTTTAATTAATATCCCGATAATTGAGGTGAACGTAAAAGCCCTACATCGTCTTGCGATATTGGCAATAAATGTCGAGATATTAATTAAAAAAGATTGGCAAATGATCACAGGCAATATGGTAGATCAGCTGTAGTGGCGATGTGTGCTGTTGTGTGCTTGTACATTAGACGAAACTGAACAAAAAAGAATCTTTTTATCACTTTACAAATAACCATAAATTTATAGTTATTAATGAAAGAAAGTTGTCACATGATTTTGCGTGATACTATACAAATCTTCTTATTAATATCCAAAAATCTATGGTCATTTGCAAAATGGTGAAAAACCTTTTTGTTCAATTTGATCTAATATATAAGTATACGATGGCAAACGATGCCATTACAACTCATCTAACATATCGCGTGATCATTTACTAATCTTCTTTAATTAATATCTCGACGTTTATTGCGAATATAACAAAATGATATAGGACTTTTATGTTCACTTTAATTTGTTCTGTTTCCACGAAAGAGACAAATTTGGAATACTCTGTATATGTATTTCTTTTATGTCGAAAATTTAAATATATATTATATAATATATTTGTATTTATTAAGACCAAAACAAAAAGAATGTCCAAAATTAGTTATAGATTCGGGCAGTGATGCTTTTACTTTATATGGAAGAGAGACATTCACACGACATTGGCAACGTCACTCTTCGCGATAGTAATAGACTGTGAAACAGTACGTGTCGGGCTATTTCGAGAAATTTAACGGTACGGAAACAGCGCGATTTGAAGCGCGTTACTCTCAAATGTTACTGTAAATTGTAGACGGCACGGCGTGCATGTGCGAGCGCGAGCACGCGCACACGCTTTGTTTCCGAATATACGAGATATCGTCTCGATGTGACATTATAAAAGTATATTTGCATTTCGATGTTTTACAATGTGGGTAACGTAGCGTCGCGTCGCGCAGCATCGCGTGAGATAACGCCGCAGCTACGTAGATATACGCGGTATTTACATACAAATTTAACGGTGCCAACTCGCAACGCGTTCCCGTGGAGCGACACATTAATATCCGGGAATCAATTCAATCAGTTGGCCAATCGATTAACCTCAATTATTGGCGCATTAATGACCTGTGCTATATGTGACATTAAAATTCATATCATATCGCGACGGAATCGCCAGTGCATTACTCTCGTCTCCGACAATGGAGAGGCGCGCGCGCTAAAAAGCACATTTTTATCGTGCTCTCTAAATTAATTCACCGTCGCTCAGAGCAAACGGCGTACGCAGCTTTACATTTAATCGAAAAAAGCCACATTAACGCGAAACCATGATAGCGCGAACATTACGAAACGGATAATCGAGTTTAATCGACGCGATCTTTTAGCTAAATTGATATCGATGACATTAATAATTGATACCGATGACGCGCGCGATCTCGTCGACGTTGTGCGCCATGATGGTGCGTGAGATCGGCGCGATCTGAAGTCTGTTCTTTTCAGCTGCACTGTTGCACTGGTGCAATAAGTTAGAGTGAGACAAATATATTTTATTTCACTTTAGCTTATTGCACCAGTGTAGCAGTGCAGTTGAAAAGAACAGACCACTGGTCGGAAAACAATCGCCCATCCATCCCCACGCAGTCGTTATCTCTCGTCAATCGTCTGGTGAAAGAGGATAGGGTGGGAGTGTGTAGGCGACGGGAGGAAACGGCGAAATTACTTTAGTTGGCTGCGATGGGAAGTGGTAAAAGGCCGTCGAGAAAAACGGCGGCAATAAATCGCGGAAAATCGATAAGGCGTAATATCACGTCGCCGTCTTGACTGTAATGTAGCTGCCGGGACAAATATGAGCTGGGGAGGAGAAACTTATTCGACCCATTAAGACCGAAAAAGAGAGAGACGGACAGAGTGAGAGAGGGAGAGAGACACAAAGAAAGCAACAGAGACAAGACGGGCGGTTTCTCTGCACGTGACGATGTTCGCAACGTTTGCTTTATAAAGTATGGGACGAAATGCGCGCGGCGCGCCACCGTCACGCAATCCCCTCCTAAGAAGGTACATAAAACTATCAATAACCGTAAATCGAGCGGTCCTCCTTCGATCCGCGATCGTACTTGGACGTGCAAGCCTAATGTCCCTTCTTATAGCCGTACTTCTTTCCGGAATGATGAGCACCCTTCTTGCCATATGTGTCGTGATGCTCGTCATGATGCTCGTGGCCGTGCTTGCCGTGATGACCCTTGTGTGCCTCGTCGTGATGACCTTTGTCATGGTGGCCCTTTTTGCCGTGGTGATCTTCGTGATAGCCGGAATGATGATGACCGCCCTTCTTGTGGTGGCCTTCCTTCTTCTCGTGGTGTCCATGGAAATCGCCGTGCTTCTCATGATGACCACCCTTATGGTAATCATCATAGAACTTGTGCTCCTTGTGATACTCGTCCTTGTGGAATTTGTTGTGGTAGCCCTTGGTCTTGTGGCCTTTCTTATGCCCCTTTTTCTCACCGAACTTGCCACCCTTGTGACCTTTCTCACCCTCGTGGTGCTCGCCGTACTTCTCGTGCTCGTCGTGATGGCCCTTCTTCTTGCCACCGTGGTCCTCGTGGTGGCCGGAATGGTGTTCCTTGTCGTGCTTACCGCTGTCGCCTTTGTCGTGATGGTGATGACTCTTGTAGCCTTTCTCACCTTTGCCGCCGTGCTCCTCGTGATGATGAGCCTCGTGTTTGTGGCCACCGCCGGACTCGTGATAATGGCCCTTGTGGCCGGTCGCCGCGGTCTCCAGATCGACGCCAACGGTCGGCGCCGACACCGCGGCCTCCAAATGACCTACATGATGGTCACCGTTCTTCCCTTCCACGTCGCGACGGCTGACATGCGATCCCGCGCCAGCCAAGTCCCGGGCGTGACAGGTCGGCTGTAATGTGAGCGAACATATTGCGATGAATGGCAGAAATAGCATCGCACCTCGCACCATCTCGATCGCGCCCGGATTCGATCGGACTGATGGCCGGCGCTACAACGGTTGACACTTAAATATCGATGGTCCGACTACTTCCGCCATGGCAACGGCCGTGGCCGTTTCCGCCGAGTCCACTTTCATCCGCACGACCGCAAGTGTTCCTAAATTTCGTTCCAATCTCCTCCGCCAACACGGAGGGGGCGAGGTCGGCTTCACACGGTTTCACACTTTCTCGCATCGCTGCACACGTCGCGTTTTATCCTACTAGAATATTCCGTCGCGCCATACCTATCTCCGGCGCGCGTTCTGCGGCGTCCGATCGGTCGCTGAAGTGTTATTCCACGTGACAGTGCGCGGCACGACGTAACGGATTGATTCGTTAGCATCCCGATAATGTCTGCATTCCCGATAGCCGCGTCGCAGCAAGTTTTTCGAGCGAGTTTCTCGCCAGGAATTCACAGTCGTATCACGATACACTGCATGAACGTAATGTCCTCGCAAAAAATTTGAAGAGAAGAAAAAAGCAAAGTTGTATCCACAGCGCGCGCGGCACAGGAAGAACTTTCCATTATTACCGCTTTTTCCGTGACCATCGGTCCGCCGCGGGAACAATAGCACGGAAATTTCTAGACCGCAACAAATCGCATCACCGTCTTCGTTTCGCTCCTTTTTTCCGCTCGTAATCGATATCTGTGCTCGGACGCACTTTTACGCGGCGGATCGATGATGCGGTTGCACTCGTCTTTCGTCTCGCGGCAAGATCTCGCGTCTTACCGCGTCGAGCTTGCAAATTCAATATAACCGACACGAGACGGCGATGCGGTCACCTCTTCGTGAAATTTTTGCAGTATGTACTAATCTTGAAATGTACTTATCGAAATACGCAAAAAATTCTACTTTTCAAAAGATTTTGACTAGAAAGTATCCTTAAAACGCGAATTACTACCGAATCAATTTCTATTTCAAATAAAAAGCGCGTCTAATGCTTGCCAACACGCCCTCGCATTCTCGATCAACACCTCGCGACGTAAACGGCGTGACCCGAATCGATATTTGAAGTTAAGTATCCCGCCAGATGCTCGCGCAATCATTTTAATTAACGTTATGACGCACAAATGCAGGGGAAGGTGGGGAAGGTGTGGGACCTGCATATGTCCTGCTGCGCCCCAGAAGTGTTTTGTTGTCGCAGCGCGTGCACTCACCGCGTGTCCTCACGCGCTCGTCGGGGGATCATCGATAAGCTGTCTAATTTTACCATTAATCCTATTACCCGCGACATAAATTCGCCTCTCGTAAACACAGCGCCATTTATAACGTCATAAGCCAAAAACAATTTATTGAGTTTTACAGACGTCGGCGACGCGTATATCACGGCTTGGCGCTCGCTGCACAGGTCGTTTCGCTAACTGTTGACCCATTTGTTCCGGCCTCCCTGACGGTTTTATTAGATGATCTCAAAGAGCCATCAAAAATCGCGGAAAATAATTGCCCCCGCGGTCCTAATCTTTCAGCAAGTTTCTATGCCAACGCGAAAGAGGAAGAGAGACCAGTGCGTTGCCATTCAGTGTGCGAGTTCGGAAAAAGCACATACACTGAAAAATATCATTCTATTGCTGAGGGAAGCAATTACTCAACTTATTTTCTTTGTTTCAAGTAATTTCTTGTTTCAAGTAACGGTTATCTTCCACAGAGAATATTTTCTTGATATTTTCTTAAAATATACTCATCACACATTTAAAAAGAAAACTCATTACCGTGTATTCGATCTATTTGCAAAAATCTTTATAACAAGGCTGTTATAAGATTTTATCGAAGAAAAAATTAGCTTGACTCTACACTGAATATAATGACACTGAAAAGTATTTAAAGATTAGTAAATATTTATTTTTGGTGAGTAGTAACAACATATTTTTAGTTAAATCTAAATTCTTTTGTTTAAATGAAATAAATAATGGCTTTCAGAAAAACTAAAATTTCCCCAAGATTTTAAGAAAATATATATTTTCTTATTTGCAACATATTTTATATTATTATATGAGTAAATATATATACTGTTAGTGTGCTCACTAAATAAATATTGACTACTTTATTAGATATTTCTTCTCAGTGTATGCGTAGTAAGCAAACCGAATTTTTCTTTCAATGTAATATTTTTCATTTAATGCCAAACTTATTAGAATTTGAAATATATTTTGAATAAATTTTATACTTATAATGAATTTATAATAGATTTGCGAATATAAAAACTTATGAGGTACTTGAAACAAGTAACATTTACTCGAATGTAATATGTATTGTTCTGTGCACACACACGCGTACACACATACATCAGACAAGTCGATAAATATCGGTAATAATAAAGTCTTGGAAAACTCGCGGAGGTAAATTCCCCGTCGACGAGACAGCACGTCGACGCGATGCGATTCGACAGGGCGGGATGGGCGGATGACGGCGACAACGACGACTACGACGACGACCGTTTTCGTCGATTCGGGGATATAGATAACGGATGTCGTGAGCGGAAAATCGCGATATATACAATAGTTGTCGGTGCCATTCCATCTCCATTGCAAATCCGACATGCCCGATGAATTCGCATCCTGAAACACTACTGATCGATAGATTCGGGGCTCTTTACGATCTTATTTGGCAGTCGCTCTCGGTTGGAGATTGGCCCCTGTCGGTGCTGTTGCCGTTGCATAATCAAGATAAAGATTGGTTACTGCCCAGCTTCCACGCGACCCCTTGGACAGAGGGAAGACGACCGGGGTTCCTCTGCCAAGCTCGATTTCGACTCGGCATCGCTCGTCGTAACGGAGATTAGATTAGCTGGTGTTCGCTATAGACCTCGGCTCGGATCCCGAGATTGCTTTGTAAGCAGATCTGAGGGGGGCGGCAGCGCCGGACCATCCATCGGATCGCCTGCTCCCTCGTTTGGTCAAGGAACGCGACGTTGCTTCAATTAGAATCGAAAACGCCACCGGGATCTTTATGCGCGAAGTACGGAGAACATCGTGAATCGCGCGCACGCCACCATTCGTTGACTTGCCAAACGTTCCAACAACACGGCGCGCCGCAGCCCCGAGGATAATAATAATGCCGATAATGAAAATCCGCGAAGTTCGCGGATACATCTTTCGCGATTGGATAAACGGATAATACTAAATTCGTCGTTTTGGGCATAATATCATGTAATATTATTTTAAAAATTTCTGATACATCGTTTCTAATTCTGACACAGAGAGAAACATTTTTTAGTGTGAAATTTAATACAAATCTTTCTACAAACTTTAATACAAACTTTCTCTCTCCCTAGGTAAAACACAAAGTCACATAAAAGTCAAAATGAAGTCAAATGATATAAAAGTGATGTTTTTGACGTCAAACGATATCATTTTCATGACAATTTCATGACAATTATATCAAAACCATTTTAACATAAAAATAATTTTATGTTCTACCTGGGTCTCTCTCTCTCTTCTTCTTCTTCTTCTTCTATTTTCTTAATATTTTTAAGTTTATAAATTTAGACATAAATACAGCAATATTCTTGGAAGTTTTTCTGAGCGAAGTAAACGCGTTCAATATATTAGAGCTATAAATCTTTCATATGAGGCGAACATTTATTTTAATTGATAGCGTCTGACAGGTTGATTTTCTTTGGAAATCAACTTTGCAATTTTTAATCGTTTGCATGTATATATCGAGCAATGCTCCTATTCATTCTCACACATATTGTTATTGTGTAAGAGTATTTGTAGCCGATACGACGTAAACTTTGTAGAAAAAGTCAGTATGTTGGTAAAGATTTCGACTCCAGCATCCTCTTAAAGTAAAATTCCCTTCTGTTACTTCTTTCTGATACAAATACTCTTCCAATTACATCAGAATCATTCTCACGTTCACGCGCGACGGAGGTATCGGACAAGGAAAGGTTGTTCGGGACATCTCGTTACACCGATCAGGTTCGGCCGAATTTTTCCCCGCATTAATAATCGCTAACGAACCGGCGAAACACCATAAACGCATCGGAGATTCCGCATCGCTGACTCGCGCAGAGGTGTGCAATCAGCTGATGGAACCGTTAGTCCCGACCCTTCCAATCCGACGGCCGAACTGTCTTACATTCAGAGGTCTTACCCCCTCGCGCCGTCGTCTTTACTTCTTCCTTTCTTTCCGCTCTTCGCTGTTCGCACGTTCCGCCGCGTTACCAACCCCCTGCAGCATTCTCGCTCGTTGAATAAAACCGTCCGACTATACACCGACGAACAAAAGGACCTTGCTGGCGGGACTGCTAATGAAATTGTTTCCTAATTTAAACCCGGGGAGACCACCAGGGAGACGTGGCTACCATTCTACGGTCAAGAGCCCTATTCAAGATACAAGCTCTCTTCCGGCGATGGTCGCGCGCGCGAAAGAGCTGACAGTGATAGTTCGTAATTTGGGCTCGCCTCTCGCTTCACTCGCCCCTTCGGCTTATTTATGCAAATAAACAGTTGGTATTTTCAACCGATCTGCTATCGTATTTCTAATAATATGTGCATTTTCATGCGGCGGCGGCGACGGAAAAATGAGGACGTTTCGCAGCAAAATATTTAAATGGAATCGATTAGCGGACGTCGCACGATTTGATTTTTCTTGCGGCGTTAAATGGCTTATTAATTATCTCTGCGTGTCGGCTTAAACGTAAATCGAGTCGATTATTTCCGCGCAATAACGGCTTCTCGATTTAACTCTCTCTCTCTCTCTCTCTCTCTCTCTCTCTCTCTCTCTCTCTCTATCTTAC
>NW_022639587.1:220802-221029 GCF_010583005.1 Odontomachus brunneus | reverse complement strand
TCTCTCTCTCTCTCTCTCTCTCTCTCTCTCTCTCTCTCTCTCTCTCTCTCTCTGGCTGGAAAAAAGATAATAATATATTCTGTGCGAGCCTTTTTATTTTTAATTAAATATACGGAAGGCGATAAGCGTGATACAAGGACGAGATAGAAGCGCCAAGCGCAACCTATCTTTTTTTCGAGTTTTCTTTATTAATACACCAGATCGCGCGCGCGCGTGAGAGAGAGGGA
>NW_022639587.1:215979-220631 GCF_010583005.1 Odontomachus brunneus | reverse complement strand
GGGGGGGGGGGGGAAGAGAGAAAACAATCTCCGCGAAATTGGCGGAGCAAAGCGATGACAACAATATAATTCTTTGTCACGCGCAGCGTTTAATGATAATTATCTCGCGCAATTAACAAACCGATTTTCCGCCCGGGGATGGGCAACTGCCCGGAAAGTTTCCTCGTTATAAGTAATTGCAAAATGCAAGCCGTGCGCGAGCGCGCACTCACAATACGTATACTTTAGCGACACACCGACAGGCAGCCAAGGCGAGGGCGGATGAAATATATAAAAGGACGCAATCTTCCCTTGCGTGACGGGAAGGTACTTTTTAACAAACATTCCCGTTTTTATCGTATTCGTCTTCTGTCAGTTGGAACTACACTGTGTCGGCGATTAACTGTGTCTATCGTATGCCGGGCGAGCGGCAATATCTCCAATCTAGCACAGTTCCGAGCCGTCGCTATTAAGCGCACGATTAAACCGGATCTATAATCGGTGGCGAAAGGGATTTGAAAATCTATTCGTGTCTCTCGCGAGCGAAGCGCACAAACAAGTCGCGCGACGATCACGGGTGACCAAACGAATCGCATTCTGATCCGAAGATTCGCAACAAGAGTTACTGCGCCAGATCCCGGATGTGTTGTATTAAATCTTCGGAATTAGAATTGCGCTCACGCGGCGGGATTAAACGACGATTTAATTAGTTGGCGTAGCTGGCGCGTGTAATAAATGTTGCGGCGCGTCAGAGCGCAGCTTAATTTATTCGAACCGAACACTTTATCTCAACTAAGTAAATATCGTCCGACGAGATCGCGAAATCGTGCAAACTCTACCAACAAATGCGACATTTGCCTCGTGTACCATGTGAAGCCGTACGTCCGCGTCTCCGTCTGAACATTTTCGTAACTCTCTCAAAGAGAAATTCATACTTCTTTCTTTCCGGAATCTAAGACCCGTGTTAACAGTCGTTACTTGAATCTTGTGTAAAGTAAGACACTTGAACAGAGACAGATAAGAGTTTCTCAGCTAAAACGCGATTACATAACGTCGCATATATTACATGATTTAAACGAAACAACTCTAATTTAACTTTAAATTCAGATATAAGTACCCCACGTGGGACAAATTTCAAATAACGACTATTAGTACGGGCTTATGCATGGAAAGAAAAAGATGTTGATGCACATCAGAGTTGCCAACCCTTGTGAAATTTTATCAGATTTAGTAATTTCTTTTTTATTATTTTATTAGCTATTTTATTAGCTATGGACATATTCTTGCTTGCTAAATTAGTCATGAGAAACACGTAGAAACAGATGCGATTGTTTAGAAATTTTTAATGAATATCAATCTAATAAATAATATAACATTCATACGTTCGAGTATAATATAGAAATACGAAAAAAACTGCGTAATTATATTAGTAACAATCGTTACTCTCTGCGATACATTGTTTGAATTCGTCACCGACTTCAGCATTCCCTTAAGAAGATGCCGCACCAAGCGACAAATTTGATAAGCGTCGATAACGTAGAGCGATCACCAAAAAATAGAAAACGTTATCATCATTCATCGACGATATCGAATTTATGTACATACACATAGATATTTATGGAATAAAGACGATCGTCAAATAGGCGCTAACATGATACCGCTATCAACTTTTCACAAATGTTATACAAGTGTGTGTGCTAGGTTGACATTTCAATTTTCTTACACACAGACGTTACGTAAATATGAATGCCGCGTTGCCGATATTCTTTCCAAAATAGGTTCTTGCTATTTTTCTGATGAATTTTCCAAACCGCTTGTGTATTGAGTGCATCAAAAAAAGAGCTTTTAGAGAAGAGTGTTGTAGGCGTAAGCGTAGTTTGCGAATAATTTTTTGAAAAATATGTTACCTATTATTTGAGATTTCAATATAATTAGCAACAGTAATTTGAGATATCATTTTCATTTTGCACTGACCAATGTTACACTTTATTTCCGCACGTAATTTTATCATATAAATTGGAGCAGTCAGTACGCTGCAATTTTTGAAAAATGAAATTAATGTCACGATAACAATAGTTTCACATCGTTTTCATCCTTGAAGCAGCAATGCCCTATTTCATTTATGCATGTACTTTTACTGTACAAAAGCATTTTTAATTTGGTCAAGTCAACACAAAGTTAACTTTGTTGGGAAATGTTGTTGACATAATACCGAATACTTTTGCAAAACTATTGTCTCGTGCTGATTCGAAAAAATTCTACAAAATTAACAACCCTGAAACATGATGAAAATGTGTGCGAAAATGAAACGGAGCATCTATCAATATGAGAAGACAAAGATAAGGAACAGTTACTATCACGACATCGAATCTTTCTACAAAATTTATTTCTATCTACCTGCACCGAATTAAAAATATTTTGCACGGAGAAAGTACGTGTAAAAACGAAGCGGAGCATCTCACAATATGAGACGAAAACGATAAAGAACAGTTACTATAATCGAACTTTTCAGCAAAGTTCACCTATTTTTACCTCTGTCAAATGAAAACATTTGCATGCTGAAAATTAAGCAAACGATCTCTCAATACGAAACGAAAACGATACGAAAGAGTTACTATAACGTCATCGAACTTTTCCGCAAAGACCTTTCATCGAACGAAATACACTTTTGAATGGTGAAAGTACGTGCGAAAATAAAGCGGAGCATGCGTGATCCTGGAAAAACATCATGCGTGAAACGACGTAGAGCGAAATAGACACATTTCACATCATTTTTTAAATACATCCTTGCGAAAATCACATCCAAAAACTGTAAAATAACATAGCAATACAATAACTGCACAATAACTGGCGAACTTTTGGCCAATGTGCAAGAATTCGACATTTCTATAACGCTAAGCTGGATCCAACATTACGAACGCAACTTTGGGAAATAGGAAAATAATTTTCAAGATTCTGGGCGTGCTGCTGAGAGAGCAGCGTGACAGAAACACGCATTGTCATCCAGGAGACGATACAAAACGAAATAAGTACATCTGACGTAATTTTCGAAAATATAATTTTTCAATCGCGAATGTTTCTTCAAAACACCCTAAAAAATATCCCAGATTGTGCTCTATACGCTAACGCGACATAACCTCTAACATACCATTACATGACGGACTTTAGACCAATCGGATCACCGCGTGTGCGCGAGAACACAAATATACTGCTACTACGATGGATCTAACGTTATGGGCGCGATTTTGAGATACCGGAAAATTATTTTCAAGATACTGAGCACGCTGCTGAGGCGGTAGAGTGACACAAACACGCATTGTCACCCAGGAGACGATACAGAACGAAATAAGCACATGACGTAATTTTTGAAAACACACATATACAACCGCGAATCTTTCTTTAAAAAACCGCAAAAAACTATCTGACAAAGTGCTCTATGCGCTAACGCAACATAACCTATTACCTGCCATTACATGACCGACTTTAGGTCTATAGGACTACCGTGCGTATGCGAAAACACAAATATACTGCTACTGCAATTGACCTAACGTTGTGGGCGCGATTTTGGGATATTGTAAAACTATTTTCTAGATACTGGGCACGCTGCTGAAGCAGCAGAGTGACACAAACACGCATTGTCATCCAGGAGACAATACAGGACGAAATAAGCACATCTGACCTAATTTTCTAAAATTCACATTTATAATGGCGAATGTTTTTTTAAAAAACCTTGAAAAACTATCCCAGATAATGTATTATACGCTAAACCGATATAATATGTAACCTACAATGACATGGCCGACTTTCGACCTATACGCAGAATAGGAATCACTGCGCATGCGCGAGAATCCATATGTACTACTATGACGGATCTAACGTTATGGGGGTGATTTTCGGACGTTGGATAAATATTTTCAAGGTACTGGGTGTGCTAAAGAGTCACACAAACTCCCGATTGTCACCCCGGAAACAATACAGAACGAAATAAGCCTATCTGACGTAATTTTCGAAAATAGCCCTTTCCAAAGGCGAATGTGTCTATAGAAAACCCTAAAAAACTATCCGAAATAGTGCTCTCTACGCTAACGCGAAATAACTTATAACCTACCATAACATAGCCTACTTTCGGCCTATGCGCAGAATAAGTACCACTGCGAATACGCGAGAATCCGTATCTGCTACTATGACAAATCTAACGTTATGGGGGTGATTCTGGGATGTTGGAAAAATATTTTCAAGGTACTGGGTGTGCTACAGAGTCACACAAATACCAGTTGTCATTCAGGAAACGATACAGAACGAAATAAACCTATCTGACGTAATTTTCGAAAATAGACCTTTTCAAAGGCGAATGTTTCTTTAGAAAACTCTAAAAAACTATCCCAAATAGTGCTCTCTACGCTAACGCGAAATAACTTATAACCTACCATACCATAGCCTACTTTCGGCCTATGGGCAGAATAAGTACATCTGTGAATACGCGAGAATCCGTATGTGCTACTATGACAAATCTAACGTTATGGGGGTGATTCTGGGATGTTGGAAAAATATTTTCAAGGTACTGGGTGTGCTACAGAGTCACACAAACACCCGTTGTCATCCCGGTAACGATACAGAACGAAACAAGCCTATCTGACGTAATTTTCGAAAATAGACCTTTTCAAAGGCGAATG